>NC_090347.1:1035818-1038318 GCF_035084215.1 Heptranchias perlo | reverse complement strand
GAAGACAGAGGGTGGTTGTCGAGGGTTGTTTTTCAAACTGGATGCCTGTGTCCAGCGGTGTGCCTCAGGGATCGGTGCTGGGTCCGCTGTTATTTGTTATTTATATTAATGATTTGGATGAGAATTTAGGAGGCATGGTTAGTAAGTTTGCAGATGACACCAAGATTGGTGGCATTGTGGACAGTGAAGAAGGTTATCTAGGATTGCAACGGGATCTTGATAAATTGGGCCAGTGGGCCGATGAATGGCAGATGGAGTTTAATTTAGATAAATGTGAGGTGATGCATTTTGGTAGATCGAATCGGGCCAGGACCTACTCCGTTAATGGTAGGGCGTTGGGGAGAGTTATAGAACAAAGAGATCTGGGAGTACAGATTCATAGCTCCTTGAAAGTGGAGTCACAGGTGGATAGGGTGGTGAAGAAGGCATTCAGCATGCTTGGTTTCATTGGTCAGAACATTGAATGCAGAGTTGGGATGTCTTGTTGAAGTTGTACAGGGCATTGGTGAGGCCACACTTGGAGTACTGTGTACAGTTCTGGTCACCCTATTATAGAAAGGATATTATTAAACTAGAAAGAGTGCAGAAAAGATTTACTAGGATGCTACCGGGACTTGATGGTTTGACTTACAGGGAGAGGTTAGACAGACTGGGACTTTATTCCTGGAGAGTAGGAGGTTAAGGGGTGATCTTATAGAAGTCTATAAAATAATGAGGGGCAATAGATAAGGTCGATAGTCAAAATCTTTTCCCAAAGGTAGGGGAGTCTATAACGAGGGGGCACAGATTTAAGGTGAGAGGGGAGAGATACAAAAGGATCCAGAGGGGCAATTTTTTTCACTCAAAGGTGGTGAGTGTCTGAACGAGCTGCCAGAGGCAGTAGTAGAGGCGGGTACAATTTTGTCTTTTAAAAAGCATTTGGACAGTTACATGGGGAAGATGGGTATCGAGGGATATGGGCCAAGTGCAGGCAATTGGGACTAGCTTAGTGGTATAAACTGGGCGACATGGACATGTTGGGCCGAAGGGCCTGTTTCCATGTTGTAACTTCTATGATTCTATGATTTCTATGATTCTATCTCTCACTCTCTCTCTCTCTCTCACTCTCTCTCTCTCCATCTCTCTCTCTCTCTCTCACTCTCTCACTCTCTCTCTCCATCTCTCTCTCTCACTCTCTCTCTCCATCTCTCTCTCACTCTCTCTCTCCATCTCTCACTCTCTCTCTCTCTCTCACTCTCTCTCTCTCTCACTCTCTCTCTCTCTCACTATCTCTCTCTCACTCACTCTCTCTCCATCTCTCTCCATCTCTCTCTCACTCACTCTCACTCTCTCACTCTCTCCATCTCTCACTCTCTCTCTCACTCTCTCCATCTCTCACTCTCTCTCTCACTCTCTCACTCTCTCCATCTCTCACTCTCTCTCTCACTCTCTCACTCACTCACCTCTCACTCACTCTCTCACTCACTCTCTCTCTCCATCTCTCTCCATCTCTCTCTCTCACTCTCTCTCCACCTCTCTCTCTCTCACTCTCTCTCCATCTCTCTCCATCTCTCTCTCTCTCCATCTCTCTCTCTCCATCTCTCTCTCACTCACTCTCTCCCTCGTCTCCTGTCTCTCTCACTCCCTCTCTCTCACTCTCTCTATCTCCCTCTCTCTCTCTCCCACTGTCTCTCTCACTCTCTCTTTCTCTCATTGTCTCTATTCCTCTCTCTGTCTCTCTCTCTCTCTCCATCCCTCCCTGTCGCTCCTCCTCTCTTCATCTCTCTTCCTTTTCTCTATCTTTGTCTCTCTATCTCTGTCTTTCTCACCCTCCTTCTCTCTCTGTCTCTCCCTCCTCTCTACCTCTCTCTGTCTCTCCCTCCTCTCCCTCTCCCTCTGGTGTTTATTACACTGATCCTGGGGTCAGTAAATTCTTTAATTGCTGTGATGGAGATGTGGAGCTCGGCTGGTCGGGGGGCGGCGATGAGCCAAAGCCCAGGTCGGAGATTCCAGCTCCGGGTCTCGAACCTCAGCCACAGAACCGGGCGCCGTCTCCTCAAATAAACTCAATCAGTTTTACCATCAGCATTTCCCGAGGGGGATTGAATGAGGACCCTGGACTCGGCTTCACTTAAACTGAGTCTCAGTCTGGGGTTAAAATCACATTAATCCCCCGAGGCCCGTCACTCCTCACTGAACACTCGGGAACAGCCCGAGCCCACTCCCCTCACTCCCCTCACTCCCACCCGACCCCACTCCCCTCACTACCACCCGACCCCACTCCCACCCGACCCCACACCCATCCCTCCACCCCTCTCACCACCTCATCCCCTCCCCGACTCCTCGGAGGATCCCTGTTACCCTGGGGATCCACCGCTCCCGGACCTCGTCACCCTAAGCAGAGACCCTCTCCTCCCCACCTGTTTGGGGGACACAGCTCCCCAAACCCCAGCACCCCGTTAATAACCAGGCCCGACCCGCGTCGCTGCCGGACGAACGGTCCGTCCAATAAATCCTATCG
>NC_090347.1:1024445-1035618 GCF_035084215.1 Heptranchias perlo | reverse complement strand
TCGTGTACAGCTCCCTCCTCTGGTGCACACAGCTCGTGTACAGGCTCCCTCTGGTGTACACAGCCTGTGTACAGCTCCCTCTGGTGTACACAGCCTGTGTACAGCTCCCTCTGGTGTACACAGCCTGTGTACAGCTCCCTCTGGTGTACACAGCCCGTGTACAGGCTCCCTCCTCTGGTGCACACAGCCCGTGAACAGGCTCCCTCCTCTGGTGTACACAGCTCATGTACATCTCCCTCTGGTGTACACAGCTCGTGTACATCTCCCTCTGGTGTACACATCCCATGTACAGGCTCCCTCCTCTGGTGTACACATCCCGTGTACAGGCTCCCTCTGGTGTACACAGCCCGTGTACAGGCTCCCTCTGGTGTACACAGCCTATGTACAGGCTCCCTCTGTGCACACAGCCCGTGTACAGGCTCCCTCTGGTGTACACAGCCCATGTACAGGCTCCCTCTGTGCACACAGCCCGTGTACAGGCTCCCTCTGGTGTACACAGCCTATGTACAGGCTCCCAGATACCAGCTCAGTCAGTAAAGGCTTCATCACCCACTGAAGTTTGCCAAAGAACTTCTTCACCCAGAGAGTGGTGAGAATGTGGAACTCACTCCCACAAGGAGTAGTTGAGGTGAATAGTGTAGAGGGATTTAAGGGGAAGCTGGAGAAAGGAATAGAGGGATATGGTGATAGGGTGAGATGAAGTAGGGAGGGAGGAAGTCCTCCCTGAAGGTGCTGACTCTCCTTTCCCCCCTCCCCTGAAGGTTCTGTCTCTCTCCCCCCTCCCCTGAAGGTTCTGACTCTCTCCGCCCCTCCCCTGAAGGTTCTGTCTCTCTCCCCCCTCCCCTGAAGGTTCTGTCTCTCTCCCCCCTCCCCTGAAGGTTCTGACTCTCTCCCCCCCTCCCCTGAAGGTTCTGACTCTCTCCCCCCTCCCCTGAAGGTTCTGTCTCTCCTCCCCCCCTCCCCCTGAAGGTTCTGTCTCTCTCCCCCCTCCCCTGAAGGTTCTGACTCTCTCCCCCCTCCCCTGAAGGTTCTGACTCTCTTCCCCTCCCCTGAAGGTTCTGTCTCTCTCCCCCCTCCCCTGAAGGTTCTGTCTCTCTCCCCCCTCCCCTGAAGGTTCTGACTCTCTCCCCCCCTCCCCTGAAGGTTCTGACTCTCTCCCCCCTCCCCTGAAGGTTCTGACTCTCTCCCCCCTCCCCCTGAAGGTTCTGACTCTCTCCCCCCTCCCCTGAAGGTTCTGACTCTCTCCCCCCTCCCTGAAGGTTCTGACTCTCTTTCCCCTCCCCTGAAGGTGCTGACTCTCTCCCCCCCCTCCCCTGGTGCTGACTCTCCGGGAGGGGGGAGATTCAGAATTTTCGGGAGGCAGAATGCTCCCCTCACTACGAGTCCACCTCCCTACTCAAATATTGACTGAGGCCCAAACAGTAACAAACTCTTCATTTGCCCATCGACACCCAATGTATAAATGGAACGGGCACAGGGTGGGGAGCAGGGCGCGGTTGCAGTGTGTTGGGAGATCCCCTGTGGCACCAGTATTGGGCGATGGCACTGAGCCAGCCCATTCGTCTGGTCCACAATCCAACCCTTTGTCCGGGGTGTCTTGGGCGGGTTTTGCGAGATTGGCTGTGTTTGCCATTCACAGACTAGGTGTTGCTGGGAATCGGACTTCCTGAGCTGAGGTTTTTCTGAATGTTGTGCCTGGTGTGGAACCAACTGAGGGAGTTGCGTGAATCGATTGTACCGTTCTCAGGGATGGCACCCTGAGTAACAAATCCAATCCGGCCAATTACCGCCCCATCAGTCTACTCTCAATCATCAGCAAAGTGATGGAAGGTGTCGTCGACAGTGCTATCAAGCGGCACTTACTCACCAATAACCTGCTCACCGACGCTCAGTTTGGGTTCCGCCAGGACCACTCGGCTCCAGACCTCATTACAGCCTTGGTCCAAACATGGACAAAAGAGCTGAATTCCAGAGGTTGTGACTGCCCTTGACATCAAGGCAGCATTTGACCGAGTGTGGCACCAAGGAGCCCGAGTAAAATTGAAGTCAATGGGAATCAGGGGGAAAACTCTCCAGTGGCTGGAGTCATACCTAGCACAAAGGAAGATGGTAGTGGTTGTTGGAGGCCAATCATCTCAGCCCCAGGACATTGCTGCAGGAGTTCCTCAGAGCAGTGTCCTTGGCCCAACCATCTTCAGCTGCTTCATCAATGACCTTCCCTCCATCATAAGGTCAGAAATGGGGATGTTCGCTGATGATTGCACAGTGTTCAGTTCCATTCGCAACCCCTCAAATAATGAAGCAGTCCGAGCCCGCATGCAGCAAGACCTGGACAACATCCAGGCTTGGGCTGATAAGTGGCAAGTAACATTCGCACCAGATAAGTGCCAGGCAATGACCATCTCCAACAAGAGAGAATCTAACCACCTTCCCTTGACATTCAACGGCATTACCATCACCGAATCCCCCACGATCAACATCCTGGGTGTCACCATTGACCAGAAACTTAACTGGACCAGCCATATAAATACTGTGGCTACAAGAGCAGGTCAAAGGCTGGGTATTCTGCAGCGAGTGACTCACCTCCTGACTCTCCAAAGCCTTTCCACCATCTACAAGGCACAAGTCAGGTGTGTGATGGAATACTCTCCACTTGCCTGGATGAGTGCAGCTCCAACAACACTCAAGAAACTTGACACTATCCAGGACGAAGCAGCCTGCTTGATTGGCACCCCATCCACCACCCTAAACATTCACTCCCTTCACCACCGGCGTACAGTGGCTGTCGGAGGGTCAGTGCTGAGGGAGCGCTGCACTGTCGGAGGGTCAGTACTGAGGGAAGCGCTGCACTGTTGGAGGGTCAGTACTGAGGGGGTGCTGCACTGTCGGAGGGTCAGTACTGAGGGAGCACTGCACTGTCGGAGGGTCAGTACTGAGGGAGCGCTGCACTTGTTGGAGGGTCCAGTACTGAGGGAGCGCCGCACTGTCGGAGGGTCAGTACTGAGGGGGTGCTGCACTGTCGGAGGGTCAGTACTGAGGGAGCACCCGCACTGTCGGAGGGTCAGTACTGAGGGAGCGCTGCACTGTCGGAGGGTCAGTACTGAGGGAGCGCTGCACTGTCGGAGGGTCAGTACTGAGGGAGCGCTGCACTGTCGGAGGGTCAGTACTGAGGGAGCACCGCACTGTCGGAGGGTCAGTACTGAGGGGGGTGCTGCACTGTCGGAGGGTCAGTACTGAGGGAGCGCCGCACTGTCGGAGGGTCGGTACTGAGGGAGCGCCGCACTGTCGGAGGGTCAGTACTGAGGGAGCGCCGCACTGTCGGGAGGGTCAGTACTGAGGGAGCGCCGCACTGTCGGAGGGTCAGTACTGAGGGGGGGTGCTGCACTGTCGGAGGTGCCGTCTTTCGGATGAGACGTGAAACCAAGGCCCCCGTCTGCTGTCTCAGGTGGATGTAAAAAGATCCCATGATACTATTTGAAAAAGAGCAGGGGAGTTCTCCCCGGTGTCCTGGGCCAATATTTATCCCTCAACCAACATCACTAAAACAGATTATCTGGTCATTATCACATTGCTGTTTGTGGGATCTTGCTGTGCACAAATTGGCTGCCGAGTTTCCTACATGACAACAGTGACTACACTTCAAAATGTACTTCACTGGCTGTAAAACGCTTTGGGACGTCCTGAGCTCATGAAAGGTGTTCCAGAAATGGAAATTCTTTTTTCTGTTACTGGTAGCAGAGCTCAGGTCTCGTGCGCAGCCAGCAGTATAACTGAGTGCTGCAGGCCGGTGAATGACCTGTCCGTACTCTTTAAGGCACGACTTGAACGCACTGTTTCAGATAAACACTCTTTCGCATTCCCTGAACCACAGATCTCTGGGAGAAGGACGGACACACTCCGAGACCCTGAGTGAGAGGAGTATCAGAGTGAGGTTCTAGAGGGAGCCCACCCCTCCATCCCTGACTCCCTCTCTCCCTGGGTGTGCACACAGACTTAAATAACCTCATCGCTCTGTGTCGAGCAGCCAGTGTTCCTTCAGGTGGGCCTGATCATTAAACGCCTCACACTCACTTCGAGCAACACTGAAATCTCTCCAGTTTTCTGATTATTTCATTTAATTAGCCCGGTTCCCGGTGTCGCTGGGAGGCGCCCACATTACACACCCTCAATTAGGACAAATTTCATCCATTTGCGGGTGTCAGATTTTGGAAGAGGACACTCTGCGCGGCCCCCTCCACCCTCCACCCACCCCTCCACCTCCAACCTCACCCTCCACTCCACCTGCACCCTCACCCTCCACCTCCAACCTCACCCTCCACTCCACCTCCACTCTCCCCTCCACCTCCAACCTCACCCTCCACTCCACCTCCACTCCACCTGCACCCTCCCCTCCACCTCCAACCTCACCCTCCACTCCACCTCCACTCCACTCCACCTGCACCCTCCCCTCCACCTCCAACCTCACCCTCCACTCCACCTCCACCTCCACCCTCACCCTCCACCAGCTGCACAGTTTCATTCTGTTTTCTATTGCTGAAGCCCCCGATGGTTTTATTGATCTGGAGCAGGTCAGAGGTGAATCAGCTCAGACACCTGAAGCAGGCAGAGGAGACACTGATCGTCGGGGAACCCAATCAATGAGCAGCACTCACACTCCATTCAAACAATTCCTCACAGCACCGGGGAGTAACAGTACCAGGGAGTAACAGTACCAGAGAGAAACAGTACAGGGAGAAACAGTACAGGGAGTAACAGTACCAGGGAGAAATAGTACCAGGGAGTAACAGTACAGGGAGAAACAGTACAGGGAGAAACAGTACAGGGAGAAACAGTACCAGGGAGTAACAGTACCAGGGAGAAATAGTACAGGGAGTAACAGTACAGGGAGTAACATTACCAGGGAGAAACAGTACAGGGAGAAACAGTACAGGGAGTAACAGTACCAGGGAGAAACAGTACCAGGGAGTAACAGTACAGGGAGTAACAGTACCAGGGAGTAACAGTACCAGGGAGAAACAGTACAGGGAGTAACAGTACAGGGAGTAACAGTACCAGGGAGAAACAGTACAGGGAGTAACAGTACCAGGGAGTAACAGTACCAGGGAGAAACAGTACAGGGAGTAACAGTACCAGGGAGAAACAGTACAGGGAGTAACAGTACCAGGGAGAAACAGTACAGGGAGAAACAGTACAGGGAGTAACAGTACAGGGAGTAACATTACCAGGGAGAAACAGTACAGGGAGAAACAGTACAGGGAGTAACAGTACCAGGGAGTAACAGTACCAGGGAGAAACAGTACAGGGAGTAACAGTACCAGGGAGAAACAGTACAGGGAGTAACAGTACCAGGGAGAAACAGTACAGGGAGAAACAGTACAGGGAGTAACAGTACCAGGGAGTAACAGTACCAGGGAGAAACAGTACAGGGAGTAACAGTACCAGGGAGAAACAGTACAGGGAGTAACATTACCAGGGAGTAACAGTACAGGGAGTAACATTACCAGGTAGAAACAGTACCAGGGAGAAACAGTACAGGGAGTAACATTACCAGGGAGAAACAGTACCAGGGAGAAACAGTACAGGGAGTAACATTACCAGGGAGTAACAGTACCAGGGAGAAACAGTACCAGGGAGAAACAGTACAGGGAGTAACAGTACCAGGGAGTAACAGTACCAGGGAGAAACAGTACAGGGAGTAACAGTACAGGGAGTAACAGTACCAGGGAGAAACAGTACCAGGGAGAAACAGTACAGGGAGTAACAGTACAGGGAGTAACAGTACCAGGGAGAAACAGTACAGGGAGTAACAGTACCAGGGAGAAACAGTACAGGGAGAAACAGTACAGGGAGTAACAGTACCAGGGAGTAACAGTACCAGGGAGAAACAGTACAGGGAGTAACAGTACCAGGGAGAAACAGTACAGGGAGTAACATTACCAGGGAGTAACAGTACAGGGAGTAACATTACCAGGTAGAAACAGTACCAGGGAGAAACAGTACAGGGAGTAACATTACCAGGGAGTAACAGTACCAGGGAGTAACAGTACAGGGAGTAACAGTACCAGGGAGTAACATTACCAGGGAGAAACAGTACAGGGAGAAACAGTACCAGGGAGAAACAGTACAGGGAGTAACATTAACAGGGAGTAACAGTACCAGGGAGAAACAGTACAGGGAGTAACAGTACAGGGAGTAACAGTACCAGGGAGAAACAGTACAGGGAGTAACATTACCAGGGAGTAACAGTACCAGGGAGTAACAGTACCAGGGAGAAACAGTACAGGGAGTAACATTACCAGGGAGAAACAGTACCAGGGAGTAACATTACCAGGGAGAAACAGTACAGGGAGAAACAGTACCAGGGAGTAACAGTACCAGGGAGAAACAGTACAGGGAGAAACAGTACCAGGGAGAAACAGTACCAGGGAGTAACAGTACCAGGGAGAAACAGTACCAGGGAGTAACAGTACCAGGGAGAAACAGTACAGGGAGTAACAGTACAGGGAGAAACAGTACCAGGGAGTAACAGTACCAGGGAGAAACAGTACCAGGGAGTAACAGTACCAGGGAGTAACAGTACAGGGAGAAACAGTACCAGGGAGAAACAGTACCAGGGAGTAACAGTACCAGGGAGAAACAGTACCAGGGAGTAACAGTACCATGGAGTAACAGTACCAGGGAGAAACAGTACCAGGGAGAAACAGTACCAGGGAGTAACATTACCAGGGAGAAACAGCACCAGGGAGAAACAGTACCAGGGAGTAACATTACCAGGGAGAAACAGTACCAGGGAGTAACAGTACCAGGGAGTAACAGTACCAGGGAGTAACAGTACCAGGGAGTAACAGTACAGGGAGAAACAGTACCAGGGAGAAACAGTACAGGGAGTAACAGTACCAGGGAGAAACAGTACCAGGGAGTAACGGTATCAGGGAGTAACGGTACCAGGGAGAAACAGTACCGGGGAGTAACAGTACAGGGAGAAACAGTACCAGGGAGAAACAGTACAGGGAGTAACAGTACCAGGGAGAAACAGTACCAGGGAGTAACGGTATCAGGGAGTAACGGTACCAGGGAGAAACAGTACCAGGGAGTAACAGTACCAGGGAGTAACAGTACCAGGGAGTAACATTACCAGGGAGAAACAGTACCAGGGAGAAACAGTACAGGGAGTAACAGTACCAGGGAGAAACAGTACCAGGGAGTAACGGTATCAGGGAGTAACGGTACCAGGGAGAAACAGTACCAGGGAGTAACAGTACCAGGGAGTAACAGTACCAGGGAGTAACATTACCAGGGAGAAACAGTACCAGGGAGTAACGGTATCAGGGAGTAACGGTACCAGGGAGAAACAGTACCAGGGAGTAACAGTACCAGGGAGTAATACCACTTAGAGCGTGTACAATAACATTCAGAGGGCGGGGGAGGGGGGAAAGAGTCAGAACCTTCAGGGGAGGGGGGAGAGAGTCAGAACCTTCAGGGGAGGGGGGAGAGAGTCAGCACCTTCAGGGGAGGGGGGAGAGAGTCCGAAATCTCTCCTGTCTGTGTTTACTATCTCTAAATTATGTGCTAAAGTCTCTGGAGTGGGGCTTGAACAGGAATGAGAGAAATCTGTTTAGTGATGTTGGTTGAGGGATCAATATTGTCCGAGACACTGGGGGGAGCTCCCTGCTCTTCTTCAAATAGTGGCTGTGGGATCTTTTACTGAGAGGGGCCTCTGCTGAAAGGCAGCTGCTCCAACAGTGCAGCGCTCCCTCAGTACTGACCCTCCGACAGTGCAGCGCTCCCTCAGTACTGACCCTCCGACAGTGCAGCGCTCCCTCAGTACTGACCCTCCGACAGTGCAGCGCTCCCTCAGTACTGACCCTCCGACAGTGTGGCGCTCCCTCAGTACTGACCCTCCGACAGTGCAGCACTCCCTCAGTACTGACCCTCCGACAGTGCAGCGCTCCCTCAGTACTGACCCTCCGACAGTGCAGCGCTCCCTCAGTACTGACCCTCCGACAGTGTGGCGCTCCCTCAGTACTGACCCTCCGACAGTGCGGCGCTCCCTCAGTACTGACCCTCCGACAGTGTGGCGCTCCCTCAGTACTGACCCTCCGACAGTGCGGCGCTCCCTCAGTACTGACCCTCCGACAGTGCGGCGCTCCCTCAGTACTGACCCTCCGACAGTGCGGCGCTCCCTCAGTACTGACCCTCCGACAGTGCGGCGCTCCCTCAGTACTGACCCTCCGACAGTGCGGCGCTCCCTCAGTACTGACCCTCCGACAGTGCAGCGCTCCCTCAGTACTGACCCTCCGACAGTGTGGCGCTCCCTCAGTACTGACCCTCCGACAGTGCGGCGCTCCCTCAGTACTGACCCTCCGACAGTGTGGCGCTCCCTCAGTACTGACCCTCCGACAGTGCGGCGCTCCCTCAGTACTGACCCTCCGACAGTGCGGCGCTCCCTCAGTACTGACCCTCCGACAGTGCGGCGCTCCCTCAGTACTGACCCTCCGACAGTGCGGCGCTCCCTCAGTACTGACCCTCCGACAGTGCAGCGCTCCCTCAGTACTGACCCTCCGACAGTGCGGCGCTCCCTCAGTACTGACCCTCCGACAGTGCAGCGCTCCCTCAGTACTGACCCTCCGACAGTGCAGCGCTCCCTCAGTACTGACCCTCCGACAGTGCAGCGCTCCCTCAGTACTGACCCTCCGACAGTGCAGCGCTCCCTCAGTACTGCACAGGGGGTGTCAGCCAGTATCATGTGCTCAAGTGGGGCTCAAACCTACGACCTTCTGGATTCAGTGGTGGGAGTGCCGCTGAGCCATGGCTGTGGAATGATCTTGAAACCCTTCTGAAAAGGCCGTTGGTGTGACTTTATGTTGGTTTTTCGAATCCCAGACACTCTCTGTCTCCCCGTGACTTCCCCTTTAAGAGACACTTCACTCCCATCAGCTTTGTCATTAGGGCTGGAGCTCCCTCTTGTGGAACGAGCAAAAACTGGTTTGATGTTTGGTGTCCGCAGCTCTCCTCCTGACCCCAGTCAGCCTGAATCAGTCTATCGCCCATTACCCACCCTGGGAATCAGTCCCCACCGTGCTGGGTGAGCACAGCCTTGTCTTTCTCTTCTCCACTGCCTTTTGCTGGGGTCCAGTGATCACCGACGTTCAACATCCTGTTTACTTCACCCCTGTTATTCATGTGTGAACCCAGGCATTGAGTGCTGGCACAATATTCGACTGTGGGCTCATCTCATCCTCGCTCGATGCACACACACACATTACCCAGCAAGATTCTCTGGACAGTGATCAGGAGCAGGAACCCTGGCTGATTTCCCCCTCTCTCTAACCCGGGGGTCACTGGACAGTGATCAGGAGCAGGAACCCTGGCTGATTTCCCCCTCTCTCTAACCCGGGGGTCACTGGACAGTGATCGGGAGCAGGAACCCTGGCTGATTTCCCCCTCTCTCTAACCCAGGGGTCACTGGACAGTGATCGGGAGCAGGAACCCGGGCTGATTTCCCCTCTCTCTAACCCAGGGGTCACTAGACAGTGATCAGGAGCAGGAACCCTGGCTGATTTCCCCCTCTCTCTAACCCAGGGGTCACTGGACAGTGATCAGGAGCAGGAACCCTGGCTGATTTCCCCCTCTCTCTCTCACCCAGGGGTCACTAGACAGTGATCAGGAGCAGGAACCCTGGCTGATTTCCCCCTCTCTCTAACCCAGGGGTCACTGGACAGTGATCAGGAGAAGGAACCCTGGCTGATTTCCCCTCTCTTTAACCCAGGGGTCACTGGACAGTGATCGGGAGCAGGAACCCTGGCTGATTTCCCCCCCTTCATATCTCAGGGACACTGTGGGTAACTTGCACCTGACCACTGAACACAGTCAGCTCACGGACCCTGGAATCTACTCAAATCTCCCTCTCCAATACAACAACAACTTGCATTTATATAGCGCCTTTAATGTAGTAAAACGTCCCAAGACGCTTCACAGGAACGATTATCAAACAAAATTTGACACCGAGCCACATAAGGAGATATTAGGACAGGTGACCAGGAGCGTGGTCAAAGAGGTAGGTTTTAAGGAGTGACTTAAAGGAGGAGAGGTTTATGGAGGGAATCCCAGAGCTTAGGGCCCAGGCAGCTGAAGGCGTGGCCACCAATGGTGGAGCAATTAAAATCGGGGATGCACAAGAGGCAAGAATTGGAGGAGCGCAGAGATCTGGGAGGGTTGTAGGGCTGGGGGAGATTACAGAGATAGGGAGGGGCGAGGGCCATGGAGGGATTTGAAAACAAGGATGAGAATTTTAAAATCGAGGTGTTCCCGGACCGGGAGCCAATGTAGGTCAGCGAGCACAGGGGTGATGGGTGAATGGGACTTGGTGCGAGTTAGGATATGGGCAGCAGAGTTTTGGATGAGCTGAGGTTTATGGAGGGTGGAAGATGGGAGGCCGGTCAGGAGAGCATTGGAATAGTTGTTGTTGTATTGGAGAGCTCAATATCCCTGGATATAGAGTTTTCAGGCAGGATAGAGTGGGTGATAAAAAAGGAGGGGAGGGGTTGCATTATTGGTTAAAGAATCAATTCCAGTTGTGAGAAGGGATGATATGCTAAATGGATCATCAATTGAGGCCAAATGGGTTGAGCTAAGAAATAAAGAAGGGGCAGTCGCACTACTCGGAGTGTATTATATACCTCTGAATAGCGAAAGGGAGATAGAAGAACAAATATATAGGCAAATTTCTGAGTGCAAAAATATGAGGGCAATAATAGTAGGGGACTTCAACTACCCTAACATCAACTGGGATTCAAACAGTGTGAGGGGCACAGAGGGCTCAAAATTCTTGATCGGTGTCTAGGAGAACTTTTTTAGCCAGTACGTGACAAACCCAACAAGTGGTGATGCAATTCTAGATTTAGTCCTGGGAAATGAAGATGGGCAAGTGGGTGAAGTGACAGTGGGTGACCATATTGGAGATAGTGACCACAATTCAGTTATAAGGAATCTTACAACACCAGGTTATAGTCCAACAATTTTATTTTAAAATCACAAGCTTTCGGAGATTATCTCCTTCATCAGGTGACTCACCTGATGAAGGAGATAATCTCCGAAAGCTTGTGATTTTAAAATAAAATTGTTGGACTATAACCTGGTGTTGTAAGATTCCTTACATTTGTCCACCCCAGTC
>NC_090347.1:989445-1019445 GCF_035084215.1 Heptranchias perlo | reverse complement strand
GGGGTTTATACCTCGATACACTGAGTGATTATCAGGGGGTTTATACCCCGATACACTGTGTGATTATCAGGGGGTTTATACCTCGATACACTGAGTGATTATCAGGGGGTTTATACCCCGATACACTGTGTGATTATCAGGGGGTTTATACCCCGATACACTGTGTGATTATCAGGGGGTTTATACCCCGATACACTGTGTGATTATCAGGGGGTTTATACCCCGATACACTGAGTGATTATCAGGGGGTTTATACCCCGATACACTGAGTGATTATCAGGGAGTTTATACCCCGATACACTGTGTGATTATCAGGGGGTTTATACCCCGATACACTGAGTGATTATCAGGGGGTTTATACCCCGATACACCGTGTGATTATCAGGGGGTTTATACCCCGATACACTGAGTGTTTATCAGGGGGTTTATACCCCGATACACTGAGTGTTTATCAGGGGGTTGATACCCCGATACACTGTAATTATCAGGGGGTTTATACCCCGATACACTGTGTGATTATCAGGGGGTTTATACCCCGATACACTGAGTGATTATCAGGGGGTTTGTACCCCGATACACTGTAATTATCAGGGGGTTTATACCCCGATACACTGTGTGATTATCAGGGGGTTTATACCCCGATACACTGTGTGATTATCAGGGGGTTTATACCCCGATACACTGAGTGTTTATCAGGGGGTTGATACCCCGATACACTGTAATTATCAGGGGGTTTATACCCCGATACACTGTGTGATTATCAGGGGGTTTATACCCCGATACACTGAGTGATTATCAGGGGGTTTGTACCCCGATACACTGTAATTATCAGGGGGTTTATACCCCGATACACTGAGTGATTATCAGGGGGTTTATACCCCGATACACTGTGTGATTATCAGGGGGTTTATACCCCGATACACTGAGTGATTATCAGGGGGTTTATACCCCGATACACTGAGTGATTATCAGGGGGTTTATACCCCGATACACTGTGTGATTATCAGGGGGTTTATACCCCGATACACTGTGTGATTATCAGGGGGTTTATACCCCGATACACTGTGTGATTATCAGGGGGTTTATACCCCGATACACCGTGTGATTATCAGGGGGTTTATACCCCGATACACCGTGTGATTATCAGGGGGTTTATACCGCGATACACCGTGTGATTATCAGGGGGTTTAGACCCCGATACACCGTGTGATTATCAGGGGGTTTATACCCCGATACACTGAGTGATTATCAGGGGGTTTATACCCCGATACACTGAGTGATTATCAGGGGGTTTATACCCCGATACACTGTGTGATTATCAGGGGGTTTATACCCCGATACACTGAGTGATTATCAGGGGGTTTATACCCCGATACACTGTGTGATTATCAGGGGGTTTATACCCCGATACACCGTGTGATTATTAGGGGGTTTATACCCCGATACACTGTAATTATCAGGGGGTTTATACCCCGATACACTGAGTGATTATCAGGGGGTTTATACCCCGATACACTGTGTGATTATCAGGGGGTTTATACCCCGATACACCGTGTGATTATCAGGGGGTTTATACCCCGATACACTGTGTGATTATCAGGGAGTTTATACCCCGATACACTGAGTGATTATCAGGGGGTTTATACCCCGATACACTGTGTGATTATCATGGGGTTGATACCCCGATACACTGTAATTATCAGGGGGTTTATACCCCGATACACCGTGTGATTATTTGGGGGTTTATACCCCGATACACTGAGTGATTATCAGGGGGTTTATACTCCGATACACTGAGTGATTATCAGGGGGTTTATACCCCGCTACACTGTGTGATTATCAGGGGGTTTATACCCCGATACACTGAGTGATTATCAGGGGGTTTATACCCCGATACACCGTGTGATTATTAGGGGGTTTATACCCCGATACACCGTGTGATTATCAGGGGGTTTATACCCCGATACACCGTGTGATTATTAGGGGGTTTATACCCCGATACACTGTGTGATTATCAGGGGGTTTATACCCCGATACACCGTGTGATTATTAGGGGGTTTATACCCCGATACACTGTGTGATTATCAGGGGGTTTATACCCCGATACACCGTGTGATTATTAGGGGGTTTATACCCCGATACACTGTAATTATCAGGGGGTTTATACCCCGATACACTGAGTGATTATCAGGGGGTTTATACCCCGATACACTGAGTGATTATCAGGGGGTTTATACCCCGATACACTGTAATTATCAAGGGGTTTATACCCCGATACACCGTGTGATTATCAGGGGGTTTATACCCCGATACACTGTAATTATCAAGGGGTTTATACCCCGATACACTGAGTGATTATCAGGGGGTTTATACCCCGACACACTGAGTGATTATCAGGGGGTTTATACCCCGATACACCGTGTGATTATCAGGGGGTTTATACCCCGATACACCGTGTGATTATCAAGGGGTTTATACCCCGATACACTGTGTGATTATCAGGGGGTTTATACCCCGATACACCATGTGATTATCAGGGGGTTTATACCCCGATACACTGAGTGATTATCAGGGGGTTTATACCCAGATACACTGTAATTATCAGGGGGTTTATACCCCGATACACCGTGTGATTATCAGGGGGTTTAGACCCCGATACACCGTGTGATTATCAGGGGGTTTAGACCCCGATACACCGTGTGATTATCAGGGGGTTTAGACCCCGATACACCGTGTGATTATCAGGGGTTTTAGACCCCGATACACCGTGTGATTATCAGGGGGTTTAGACCCTGATACACCGTGTGATTATCAGGGGGTTTATACCCCGATACACTGTGTGACACCGTGTGATTATCAGGGGGTTTATACCCCGATACACTGAGTGATTATCAGGGGGTTTATACCCCGATACACTGAGTGATTATCAGGGGGTTTATACCCCGATACACTGTGTGATTATCAGGGGGTTTATACCCCGATACACTGAGTGATTATCATGGGGTTTATACCCCGATACACTGTAATTATCAGGGGGTTTATACCCCGAGACACTGTGTGATTATTAGGGGGTTTATACCCCGATACACTGAGTGATTATCAGGGGGTTTATACCCCGATACACTGAGTGATTATTAGGGGGTTTATACCCCGATACACTGAGTGATTATCAGGGGGTTTATACCCCGATACACTGTGTGATTATCAGGGGGTTTATACCCCAATACACCGTGTGATTATCAGGGGGTTTATACCCCGATACACTGAGTGATTATTAGGGGGTTTATACCCCGATACACTGAGTGATTATTAGGGGGTTTATACCCCGATACACTGAGTGATTATTAGGGGGTTTATACCCCGATACACCCTGCAACCCTCCCACTAACCGAGCACTGGCCGGGGATGAGGCCTGGGCCTTTCCTGCTCTGTGTGTGGGGCTCAGTCCCACACCAGGTGGGGTGTTCACCCTTTGACTGATCAAGGGGAACCTTCTCCATTAATTTATTGAGATCGTCATGTTTTGCTTGAGGGGGTGGGAGCATTTCTGTAATTTTATAAAAATACACATCGGGATGAGCACAATTGTGAGAAGTGTTCCCTCTCCTTTATTGAGACTGATATACAGCGAAGCACTTTAATAGATTCTCTCGGCACTGATCGCAGGAAGCCGGGCCTGGAATACAATCGCAGTGAGAGTGAGGCCATTCTCCCCATCATCCCCTCTGCAACCATCACACCGCCCGTCCCCTCATCTGCCTGACCTTTGCCCCTGGGGAATGCCTATTCCCCGAATGCAAAGATCATGGGGGCAGACTCCTGGTTTCCAAGATTCCCAGGTCAACGTTCCCATGGAAATGAGGAAAAAAGGGGGTGTTCCTAGAATCCCCCCCTCAATTTCTGGCAATGTATCCCGGGGTGTCCAGGCTGAGGGCCTCCATCCAACCGTAACTCTCCCCTCACACTCCCCTCACTCCTCACACTCCCCTCACTCTCCCCCTCACACTCCCCTCACCCCTCACACTCCCCTCACTCTCCCCCTCACACTCCCCCTCACTCTCCCCCTCACTCCTCACTCTCCCCTCACACTCCCCTCACTCCTCACACTCCCCCTCACTCTCCCCTCACTCCTCACTCTCCCCCTCACTCTCCCCCTCACTCCCCCTCACACCCCCTCACACTCCCCCTCACACTCGCCCACACTCCCCTCACACTCCCCTCACTCTCCCCCTCACACTCCCCCACACTCCCCACACTCGCCCTCACACTCCCCTCACTCTCCCCTCACACTCCCCTACACACTCTCCACCACACACACCCCGCTCACTACCCACACTCCCCTCACACTTGCCCACACTCCCCCCTCACTCCCCCCTCACTCCCCCACACTCCCCTCACACTCCCCCTCAAACCTCCTCACAATCCCCTCACACTCCCCCTCACTCCCCTCACACTCCCCCCTCACTCTCTTCTCACACTCCCCTCACTCTCTCCCCTCAATCCCCCACACACGCCCCCTCACTCTCCCCCTCACACTCCCCTCACTTTCCCCTCTCACTCCCCCTCACACTCCCCTCACCCCTCACACTCCCCCTCACTCTCCCCTCACTCCTCACTCTCCCCTCACACTCCCCTCACTCCTCACACTCCCCTCACTCCTCACTCTCCCCCTCACTCTCCCCTCACTCCTCACTCTCCCCCTCACTCTCCCCCCTCACTCCCCCTCACACTCCCCCTCACACTCGCCCACACTCCCCTCACACTCCCCTCACTCTCCCCCTCACACTCCCCCACACTCCCCACACTCACCCTCACACTCCCCTCACTCTCCCCTCACACTCCCCTACACACTCTCCACCACACACTCCCCCCTCACACACCCCTCACTACCCACACTCCCCTCACACTTGCCCACACTCCCCCCTCACTCCCCCACACTCCCCTCACACTCCCCCTCAAACCTCCTCACAATCCCCTCACACTTCCCCTCACTCCCCTCACACTCCCCCCTCACTCTCTTCTCACACTCCCCTCACTCTCTCCCCTCAATCCCCCACACACGCCCCCTCACTCTCCCCCTCACACTCCCCTCACTTTCCCCTCTCACTCCCCCTCACACTACCCTCACTCTCCTCTCACACTCCCCTCACTCTGCTCTCACTCTCCCCTCACACTCCCCCTCACACTCCCCTCACTCCCCCCTCACACTCCCCTCATTCTCCCCTCACACCCCCCTCATTCTCCCCTCACTCTCCCCCTCACACTACCCTCACTCTCCCCTCACACTACCCTCACTCTCCCCTCACACTCCTCTCACTCTCCCCCTCACACTCCCCTCACTCTCCCCCTCACACTCCCCTCTCACTCCCCCTCACACTACCCTCTCACTCCCCTCACTCTCCTCTCACTCTCCCCCTCACACTCCCCCTCACTCTCCCCCTCACTCTCCCCCTCACTCTCCCCTCCTTCACTCCCCCTCAATCTTCCCCTCACTCTCCCCTCACTCTCCCCCCACACTCCCCCTCGCTCTCCCCTTGCACTACCCCTCATGCCCCCTCACTCTCCCCCCTCACTCTCCCCCCTCACTCCCCCCTCACTCTCCCCTCTCACATTGTTTTGAGAAGTTAACAGGCGCAAAAGCTGCTGAGTAATTGTAGAATAAATGTGAAGCTTCATAAAGGCTGAGTCTGTGTCGGCCACGATGGTGACTGAACCTCGAGGGAGGATCTGAACCACCTGAAACACAAAGCAGTGATGAGTGACTGACGGCAGACATCTCCCCCAGACATCTCCCCCTCCCCCAGACATCTCCCCCTCCCCCAGGCATCTCCCCCAGACATCTCCCCCTCCCCCAGACATCTCCCCCTCCCCCAGGCATCTCCCCCAGACATCTCCCCCTCCCCCAGACATCTCCCCCTCCCCCAGGCATCTCCCCCAGACATCTCCCCCTCCCCCAGACATCTCCCCCTCCCCCAGGCATCTCCCCCAGGCATCTCCCCCAGACATCTCCCCCTCCCCCAGGCATCTCCCCCAGACATCTCCCCCTCCCCCAGGCATCTCCCCCAGACATCTCCCCCTCCCCCAGACATCTCCCCCTCCCCCAGGCATCTCCCCCAGACATCTCCCCCTCCCCCAGGCATCTCCCCCAGACATCTCCCCCTCCCCCAGGCATCTCCCCCAGGCATCTCCCCCAGACATCTCCCCCTCCCCCAGGCATCTCCCCCAGACATCTCCCCCTCCCCCAGACATCTCCCCCTCCCCCAGGCATCTCCCCCAGACATCTCCCCCTCCCCCAGACATCTCCCCCTCCCAGAAATCTCCCCACCCCCAGACATCTCCCCAGACACCTCCCCCTCCCCCAGACACCTCCCCCTCCCCCAGACATCTCCCCCAGACACCTTCCCCTCCCAGAAATCTCCCCACCCCCAGACATCTCCCCCAGACACCTTCCCCTCCCAGAAATCTCCCCACCCCCAGACATCTCCCCCAGACACCTTCCCCTCCCACAGACATCTCCATCCAATCTGCCCCCACAACTGGGGGTCGTTAATGATCCGCTCGGAGGCTCAGGGTGTGGGCAGATCACTCATTCACACTGCTCCCATTTCTATTCAAGTCTCTCCCCCCTCCCCTGAAGGTTCTGACTCTCTCCCCCCTCCCCTGAAGGTTCTGACTCTCTCCCCCCTCCCCTGAAGGTTCTGACTCTCTCCCCCCTCCCCTGAAGGTTCTGACTCTCTCCCCCCTCCCCTGAAGGTTCTGACTCTCTCCCCCCTCCCTTGAAGGTTCTGACTTGGTGGGGTACAGGTTCCATGGACAATGCCCACCCTCTGGTACCTTTCCCAACTGGCCATTCTGCCCTGCCTGAGCCTAGACAGTGAGTCTGAGTGGACTATTTGTCTGTGGCGGGCATCATGCCCAAACCGTATCCAGATCTCACCCTCCATTTCCACACATGTAGATTTCCGAGCAAGTGTGACTGAATCACGATCAGGAGCAGGAACCCTGGCTAATTTTATCCCCTCCCCAACCCAGGGTGTCTGAGACCACTTATCTCCCCTCCCCCACTACCTCTTGACTGACTCAGCATCGAGCCAGAGGTGGGACAAACCGTGCAGTCCAACACCTGGGCTTAAGGAAGGACTCACACACCTGGCACAGGTTATAGGGCAGAGGTATGAGGAGGGGAGATTGGACCTGGCTGAGTGTCACATAAGAACATGAGAAATAGGAGCAGGAGTAGGCCATTCGGCCCCTCGAGCCTGCTCCACCATTCAATCAGATCATGGCTGATCTTCGACCTCAACTCCACTTTCCCGCCCGATCCCCATATCCCTTGATTCCACTAGAGTCCAAATATCCAGAGAGTATCGGCCCATTCTACTCAATCTCTCCTCACAGGACAACCCTCTCATCCCAGGAATTAATCTAGTGAACCTTCGTTGCACCGCCTCCAAGGCGAGTATATCCTTCCTTAGATAAGGAGAACAAAACTGTACACAGTGCTCCAGGTGAGGTCTCACCAAAGCCCTGTATAATTGTAGTAAGACTTCCTTACTCTTGTACTCCAACCCCCTTGCAATAAAGGCCAGCATTCCATTTACCTTCCTAATTGCTTGCTGTATCTGCATATTAACTTTCTGTGATTCATGTACGAGGACACCCAGATCTCTCTGAACACAAACATTTCTTAGTCTCTTGCCTTTTAAAAAATATTCTGTTTTTCTATTCTTCCTACCAAAGTGAATAACCTCACATTTCCCCACATTATACTCCATCTGTCACTTTCTTGCCCATTCACTTAACCTGTCTATATCCCTTTGCAGACTCTGTGTCCTCCTCACAGCTTACTTTCCCACCTAGCTTTGTATCATCAGCAAACTTGGATACTTTACACTCGGTCCCTTCATCTAAGTCATTAATAGAGATTGTAAATAGCTGAGGCCCAAGCACTGATCCTTGTGGCACCCCACTAGTTACAGCCTGACAACCTGAAAATGACCCGTTTATCCCTACTCTCTGTTTTCTGTCCTTTAACCAATCCTCTATCCATGATAATATATTACCCCCAACCCCATGAGTCACACCCCCGGATTTCCGGCATTGAAAGCTTGTGCTCCCGTTCCTGATCCCTCTCCCAATCCCACTCCCGATCCCACAATCCCACTCCTGCTCCCGCTCCTGCGTCCCCACTCCCGAACCCAATTCCAATGCCTCATCCCTAGGATTCCAGCTGTTTCCTCATGGGTAGGGGGAAAGAAAAGAAAATCGTAAATGGACCAGCACCGCAACCAATCCCGTGCTTTTCCCAGCAAGGGGGGGGTTATAAACAGAAGTTTTGGACAACAACTTGCATTTATATAGCACCTTTAACGTAGTGAAACGTCCCAAGGTGCTTCACAGGAGTGATTATCAAACAAAATCTGACACCGAGCCACATAAGGAGATATTAGGACAGGTGACCAAAAGCTTGGTCCAAGAGATAGGTTTTAAGGAGTGACTTAAAGGAGGGGAGAGAGAGGAGGAGAGGTTTAGGGAGGGAATTCCAGAGCTTAGGGCCCAGGCAGCTGAAGGCACGGCCGCCAATGGTGGAGTGATTAATATCGGGGATGCACAAGAGGCCAGAATTGGAGGAGCGCAGAGATCTGGGAGGGTTGTAGGGCTGGGGGAGATTACAGAGATAGGGAGGGACGAGGCCATGGAGGGATTTGAAAGCAGAGGGGTGGGAATTTTAAAATCGAAGCATTCCCAGACCAGGAGCCAATGTAGGTCATCGAGCACAGGGGTGATGGGAGAACGGGATTTAGTGCAAGTTAGGATAATTGTCCGAGGCATGGAATCTGACACAAGGAGGAGAAAAAGCAAAAAATAAAAAAAGCAATATTTATCCCTCTACCAACATCACTGAAACAGATGATCTGGTCATTATCACATTGCTGTTTGTGGGATCTTGCTGTGCACAAATTGGCTGCCGCGTTTCCCACATTACAACAGTGACTACACTTCAAAAGGTACTTCGCTGGCTGTAAAACGCTCTGGGACGTCCCGAGGTTGTGAAAGACGCTGGAGAAATGTGAGTCTTTCTTTCCCTGGTGATTTGACACTCACTGACCTTGGATATAAACTTTAGTGAACAGGTGATGTGAGTTTGCTCATGGGATATTGGTCAACTCCTCGCGGGCTTGGACTTCTGATGACACTATAGACAGAATAAACAGACGGGCATGTGTGTGTGAGGTTCGAGGGTGTACAGACTGATGGCATTACCTGCAGGGGCAGTGCCAGGCTGTTCTAGACTGGGTGCACCCAGTTTCTGTTGCAGTGAGGTTTACAGTGAGGATTCAGCCAATGTTCATAAAACTGCTCCTCTGATCGTCTCTCCAAGGTCTGCAGGTATAGCAGGTATTCCTGTGTTTATAAAATGAAATAAGAATAAGTTCGCGGTTATTGTGGCCTTTCCCGTGTCACACACGGGCCTCTGGAACAGAGAATTCTCGAGCAGTGTTCCCGTCACTCAATCACATCAACAATTACAGCTGACATTAGTTTGACTGTAAGTTTCCCATGGGCACCAGTCACTCCTCAGTACCCAATCACCGCTCTCCAATACCCAAACCAATCACCGCTCTCCAATACCCAAACCAATCACCGCTCTCCAATACCCAAACCAATCACCGCTCTCCAATACCCAATCCAATCACTGCTCGCCAATACCCAAACCAATCACCGCTCTCCAATACCCAAACCAATCACCGCTCTCCAATACCCAAACCAATCACCACTCTCCAATACCTAATCCAATCACTGCTCTCCAATACCCAAACCAATCACTGCTCTCCAATACCCAATCCAATCACCGCTCTGCAATACCCAAACCAATCACTGCTCTCCAATACCCAAACCAATCACTGCTCTCCAATACCTAATCCAATCACTGCTCTCCAATAGCCAAACCGATCACCGCTCTCCAATACACAAACCAATCACCGCTCTCCAATACCCAAACCAATCACCGCTCTCCAATACACAAACCAATCACCGCTCTCCAATACACAAACCAATCACCGCTCTCCAATACCCAAACCAATCACTGCTCTCCAATACACAAACCAATCACAGCTCTCCAATACCCAAACCAATCACAGCTCTCCAATACCCAAACCAATCACAGCTCTCCAATACCCAAACCAATCACAGCTCTCCAATACCCAAACCAATCACAGCTCTCCAATACACTCCACTTGTAAACCACTCACACACTCACAAACGCACACACACCCACAAACACACACCATCACACAGTCACACCCACCCACACTCACACCCACCCACACTCACACCCACTCACACACAACCACACACACTCTCACAAACACTCACACACACAAACACCACAAACACACTCATACACCCTCACACACCCACACACATATTCACACACCCACACACACTCGCACTCATACACACAGACACACTCACACAGACACACTCACAGACACAGACTGTGTGACTGTTCAACAACAGGCCCTTGGGTTAGTCACAGTGAGACTGTTCAACAGGAGCTTTGCAATCTAACTTTCACAGCCCACTGCTTGTGTCTGGTCACACATTCTGACTGGTATTTATGCTGCACATTTGGGGACTGATTGGCAGAGTCACTCTGCACTGAGGTATCTTGATCAAATGTCACGGGATTTCACAGCACTCATTGGGCCAGCTCTCTCACACCCAGACCGCCCCCAGACTGCCCCCAGACCCAGACCGCCCCCAGACCCAGACTGCCCCCCAAGACCCAGACCCAGACAGCCCCCAGACCCAGACTGCCTCCCAGACCCAGACTGCCTCCCAGACCCAGACTGCCCCCAGACCCAGACTGCCCCCCAGACCCAGACCAACCCCCAGACCCAGACTGCCCCCAGACCCAGACCAACCCCAAGACCCAGACTGTCCCCAGTCCCAGACCAACCCCCAGACCCAGACTGCTCCCAGACCCAGACTGCCCCCAGACCCAGACCCAGACTCAGACCAACATTGACACCCAGACCGACACCGACACCAACAACTAGCACCAACACCAGCCTCACTAGGTTAAAGAATTGCCCTCTATACCCTAACCGGTTAAATGCTCTGTGCCATTGCCTGTAGCACTAATTCTAACAGAATAAACCAGATACCCTCATGGGCTCGTCCGGGAATCCCGCTTTCAGTGGCCTGTCACTCCGCTTGGTCCGTAGAAGCTGCTTTGCCTCCTTCTCGGTTAAAATGGGGGACATGTCTGAGAAAACGAAGGAAAGAAAAGGAATGTTTTGTGATAAAACTGAATCAAAGAAAGCAGCAGCTCTGCTCTGGGCTTGGCGTGGTGTTTATTAAAGAATCCATGGTACAATGTACAAAGTGGCCTTTCATTGCAGTCAATCCCAGGGTGCGATCTCGTGTTACAGACCCTCAGGAGCAGGCTGCCAGCTCACGGACTAGATCATTTAAAGAAAATAATTTGAAATGGGCAGTAATGGCAGGGAATGGTGGACATGCACAGCAGATTGATCGGCCTCTGAGAGGGAAGAATTGAGGATGAGGTGTGGACAGAGACCTTTGTTCAGGAGTTTCAGCCCCAGGCAGAGCAGTAGGCACTGTGACAGCAAGTCTACACAGGAGGAAATCTCACATAGTCACTGAAAAATACCGCAGATACCCAGTAGCTGAATCCCCCTTAATATCCACCCAAATTCATGCACAAATATCCAAATGTTGCTCATTTGCATTCTGCAATATTTGTAAAAGTTAGTTGAAATATTTTAAAATTATATTTTATAACTGAAAATGTCAGCAGTAATTTTATTAATGGAATTAATTACCTGTGAGGAGGGCCAGCCAGGCCAAGCACAGGCAGAAGATCAGAAATCGTCCCATTCTGTGTATCACACGGTGCCCTCGGTGTCTGTCTGTCTGTCCGCTCTCCAACTCACTCTTGCTGCCAGTCCAACCGGGCTACGGACTATAAATTTCCACGTCACCTGTGTGCTGTTTTCATAACCTCTGGTTATTTGGCAGCTGGGAAGCTCCAGTCAGTCAGTCAGTGTGTGAGAAATTCGAGCCTGCTCTGAACCTCCTCACACACTGTCTCACTGCAGGAACGGATAATTCACCCCAAAAACCACAGGGGAGAAACAGACCATGCACCAACCCCGAGATAGAAACATCACACAATTCTCACCCTTTCTAAACCTTCAGTGGAATTCTGGCACACCAATTTACTTTGATATATAAGTAACACATTTCGATTCTATTCCAGTATTCGTAAATCCATTCGCTCAGACCTGATATTCTGCAATTATTTGTGGGCTTCTTAAAAATTCTGGGTGATTTTTTTGTCACCACACCAACCGGAACACCCAACACCAACCGGAACACCCAACACCAAACCCCCAACACCAACACCCAACACCAACCGGAACACCCAACACCAAACCCCCAACACCAACACCAACACCAACCGGAACACCCAACACCAACACCAACCGGAACACCCAACACCAACACCAACCGGAACACCCAACACCAACCGGAACACCCAACACCAACACCAACCGGAACACCCAACACCAACACCAACCGGAACACCCAACACCAACCGGAACACCCAACACCAACACCAACCGGAACACCCAACACCAACACCAACCGGAACACCCAACACCAACACCAACCGGAACACCCAACACCAACCGGAACACCCAACACCAACACCAACCGGAACACCCAACACCAACACCAACCGGAACACCCAACACCAAACCCCCAACACCAACACCCAACACCAACCGGAACACCCAACACCAAACCCCCAACACCAACACCCAACACCAACACCAACCGGAACACCCAACACCATCATCCAACACCAACACCCAACCACCAACACCCAACACCAACACCCAAACACAACACCAACACCCAACACCAACAATATTATCCAACACCAACACCAACAGCAACAGCAACACCTAACCCCCAACATCCAACACCAACACCAAACACCCAATACCAACCCTCAACACCAACACCCAACCCCCAACACCAATCCCCAACACCAAACACCCAATACCAACCCTCAACACCAAACACCCAACACCAACACCAATACCCAGTACCAATCCCAACACCCAACACCAATGCCCAACACCAACACCAACACTAATCCCCAACACCCAACACCAACACCAATCCCCAACGTCCAACCCCAACACCCAACACCAACACCAACACTAATGCCCAACACCAACACCAACACCAATCTCCAACGTCCAACCCCAATACCCAACACCAACCCCCAACATCCAACACCAAACACCAACCCTCAACACCAAACCCAACACCCAATCCCAACACCTATAACCAACACAAACCTCGAACACTCAACACCAACCTTCACCACACGGACTGCAGTGGTTCAAGAAAGCAGCTCACTGCCACCTTCTCAAGGGCAATGAGGGATGTGCAATAAATGCTGGTGGGAGGAGGAGTATCCCTGCAGTAATAATCCCGGGTGGGGGGAGTATACCTGCAGTAATAATCCCGGGTGGGAGGAGGAGTATCCCTGCAGTAATAATCGAGGGTGAGGGAGAGCTTCCCTGCAGTAATAATCCCGGGTGGTGGGGCATAGCCCTGCAGTAATGATCCAGGGTGGGGGGAATATCCCTGCAGTAATAATCCCAGGTGGGGGGAGTATCCCTGCTGTAATAATCCTGTAAACAATTTTACAACACCAAGTTATAGTCCAGCAATTTTATTTTAAATTCACAAGCTTTCGGAGATTTTCTCCTTCCTCAGGCAAATGTTTCCTGAGGAAGGAGAAAATCTCCGAAAGCTTGTGAATTTAAAATAAAATTGCTGGACTATAACTTGGTGTTGTAAAATTGTTTACAATTGTCAACCCCAGTCCATCACCGGCATCTCCACATCGTAATAATCCTGGGTGGGGAAGGAGTATCCCTGCAGTAATAATCTCGGGTGGGAGGGAGTATCCCTGCAGTAATAATCCCGGGCAGGAGGGAGTATCCCTGCAGTAATAATCCTGGTTGGGAGGGAGTATCCCTTCAGTAATAACCCTGGGTGGGGGGAGTGTCCCTGCAGTAATAATCCCAGGTGGGGGGAGTATCCCTGCAGTAATAATCCCGGGTGAGGGGGAGTATCCCTGCAGTAATAATCCCGGGTGGGGGGGACTATCCCTGCAGTAATAATCCCGGGTGAGGAGGGAGTATCCCTGCAGTAATAATCCCGGGTGAGGGGGGAATATCCCTGCAGTAATAATACCAGGTGATGGGGGAATATCCCTGCGGTAATAATTCCAGGTGAGGGGGGAGACGACCCCGGATTAATAATCCCGGGCGATGGGGGGAATATCCCTGCTGCACTAATACCGGGTGATGGGGGAGGAGTATCCCTGCAGTAATAATCCAGGGTGAGGGGGAGTATCCCTACAGTAATAATCCGGGGTGAGGGGGTGTATCCCTGCAGTAATAATCCAGGGTGAGGGGGAGTATCCCTGCAGTAATAATCCCGGGTGAGGGGGAGTATCCCTGTAGTAATAATCCCGGGTGAGGGGGAGTATCCCTGCAGTATTAATCCTGGGTGAGTATCCCTGCAGTAATAATCCCGGGTGAGGGGGGAGTATCCCTGCAGTAATAATCCTGGGTGAGGGGGGAATATCCCTGCAGTAATAATCCCGGGTGAGTGGGGAGTATCCCTGCAGTAATAATCCCGGGTGAGGGGGGAATATTCCTGCAGTAATAATCTCGGGTGAGGGGGGAATATCCCTGCGGTAATAATTCCAGGTGAGAGGGGAGACTGCACCGGAATAATAATCCCGGGCGAGGGGAGGAGTGTCCCTGCAGTAACAATCCCGGGTGAGTCGGGGAGCATCCCTGCTGCACTGATACCGGGTGATTGGGGGGGGGGGAGTATCCCTGCAGTAATAATCCCGGGTGAGGGGGAGTATCCCTGCAGTAATAATCCTGGGTGAGGGGGGAATATCCCTGCAGTAATAATCCCGGGTGAGTGGGGAGTATCCCTGCAGTAATAATCCCGGGTGAGGGGGGAATATCCCTGCAGTAATAATCCCGGGTGAGGGGGGAATATCCCTGCAGTAATAATCCCGGGTGAGGGGGGAATATCCCTGCAGTAATAATCCGGGGTGGGAGGGAGTATCCCTGCAGTAATAATACCGGGGCAGTATCCCTGCAGTAATAATCCGGGGTGTGGGGTGAGTATCCCTGCAGTAATAATCCCGGGTGAGGGGGAGTATCCCTGCAGTAATAATCCGGGGTGAGGGGGAGTATCCCTGCAGTAATAATCCGGGGTGAGGGGGAGTATCCCTGCAGTAATAATACGGGGTGAGGGGGAGTATCCCTGCAGTAATAATCCGGGGTGAGGTGGAGTATCCCTGCAGTAATAATCCGGGGTGAGGGGGAGTATCCCTGCAGTAATAATACGGGGTGAGGGGGAGTATCCCTGCAGTAATAATCCGGGGTGAGGTGGAGTATCCCTGCAGTAATAATCCCGGGTGAGTGGGGTGTATCCCTGCAGTAATAATCCCGGATGAGGGGGGACTATCCCTGCAGTAATAATCCCGGGTGAGGGGGGAATATCCCTGCGGTAATAATTCCAGGTGAGGGGGGAGACTACCCCGGAATGATAATCCCGGGCGAGGGAGGGGAGTGTCCCTGTAGTAACAATCCCGGGTGAGTAGGGGAGCATCCCTGCTGCACTAATACCGGGTGACTGGGGGGGGGGAGTATCTCTGCAGTAATAATCCCGGGTGAGGGGGAGTATCCCTGCACTAATAATCCTGGGTGAGGGGGGAATATCCCTGCAGTAATAATCCCGGGTGAGTGGGGAGTATCCCTGCAGTAATAATCCCAGGTGAGGGGGGAATATCCCTGCAGTAATAATCCCGGGTGAGGGGGGAATATCCCTGCGGTAATAATTCCAGGTGAGGGGGGAGACTACCCCGGAATAATAATCCCGGGCGAGGGAGGGGAGTGTCCCTGCAGTAACAATCCCGGGTGAGTAGGGCAGCATCCCTGCTGCACTAATACCGGGTGATGGGGGGGGAGAGTATCCCTGCAGTTATAATCCCGGGTGAGGGGGAGTATCCCTGCAGCAATAATCTGGGGTGAGAGGGAGTATCCCTGCCGTAATAATCCCGGGGGAGTATCCCTGCAGTAATAATCCCAGGTGAGGGGGGAGTATCCCTGCAGTAATAATCCCGGGTGAGAGGGGAGTATCCCTGCAGTAATAATTCTGGGTGAGGGGTGAGTATCCCTGCAGTAATAATCCCGGGTGAGGGGGGAATATCCCTGCAGTAATAATCCCGGGTGAGGGGGGAATATCCCTGCGGTAATAATTCCAGGTGAGGGGGGAGACTACCCCGGAATAATAATCCCGGGCGAGGGAGGGGAGTGTCCCTGCAGTAACAATCCCGGGTGAGTAGGGCAGCATCCTGTGTACAGTTCTGGTCACCCTATTATAGAAAGGATATTATTAAACTAGAAAGAGTACAGAAAAGATTTACTAGGATGCTACCGGGACTTGATGGTTTGACTTACAGGGAGAGGTTAGACAGACTGGGACTTTATTCCCTGGAGAGTAGGAGGTTAAGGGGTGATCTTATAGAAGTCTATAAAATAATGAGGGGCATAGATAAGGTCGATAGTCAAAATCTTTTCCCAAAGGTAGGGGAGTCTATAACGAGGGGGCACAGATTTAAGGTGAGAGGGGAGAGATACAAAAGGATCCAGAGGGGCAATTTTTTCACTCAAAGGGTGGTGAGTGTCTGGAACGAGCTGCCAGAGGCAGTAGTAGAGGCGGGTACAATTTTGTCTTTTATAAAGCATTTGGACAGTTACATGGGGAAGATGGGTATCGAGGGATATGGGCCAAGTGCAGGCAATTGGGACTAGCTTAGTGGTATAAACTGGGCGACATGGACATGTTGGGCCGAAGGGCCTGTTTCCATGTTGTAACTTCTATGATTCTATGATTCTATGATTCTATCCCTGCTGCACTAATACCGGGTGATGGGGGGGGGGGAGAGTATCCCTGCAGTTATAATCCCGGGTGAGGGGGAGTATCCCTGCAGCAATAATCTGGGGTGAGGGGGAGTATCCCTGCAGTAAGAATCCGGGGTGAGGGAGAGTATCCCTGCAGTAATAATCCGGGGTGAGGGGGAGTATCCCTGTGGGTGAGGGGGGATTATCCCTGCAGTAATAATCCCGGATGAGAGGGAGTATCCCTGCCGTAATAATCCCGGGGGAGTATCCCTGCAGTAATAATCCAGGGTGAGGGGGGAGTATCCCTGCAGTAATAATCCCGGGTGAGGGGGGACAATCCCTGCAGTAATAATCCCGGGTGAAGGGGGAATATCCCTGCAGTAATAATCCCGGGTGAGGGGGAGTATCCCTGCAGTATAATCCCGGTTGAGGGGGAGTATCCCTGCAGTAATAATCCCGGGTGAGAGGGAGTATCCCTGCCGTAATAATCCGGGGAGTATCCCTGCAGTAATAATCCCGGGTGAGAGGGGAGTATCCCTGCAGTAATAATTCTGGGTGAGGGGTGAGTATCCCTGCAGTAATAATCCAGGGTGCGGGGGAGTATCCCTGCAGTAATAATCCGGGGTGAGGGTGAGTATCCCTGCAGTAATAATACGGGGTGAAGGGGAGTATCCCTGCAGTAATAATCCGGGGTGAGGGGGAGTATCCCTGCAGTAAAAATCCTGGGTGGGAGGGAGTATCCCTGCAGTAATAATCACGGGTGGGGGCAGCATCCCTGCAATAATAATCCTGGGTGGGACGGAGTATACCTGCAGTAATAATCCCGGGTGGAAGGAGTATCCCTGTGGTCATAATCCAGGTGAGGGGGGAGACCAGCCCGGAATAATAATCCCAGGCGAGGGGGGAGTGTCCCTGCAGTCACAATCCCGGGTGAGTAGGGGAGCATCCCTGCTGCACTAATACCGGTGATGGGGGGGGGGGGGAGAAACCCTGCAGTAATAATCCGGGGTGAAGGGGAGTATCCCTGCAGTAATAATCCAGGGTGAGGTGGAATATCCCTGCACTAATAATAATCCGGGGTGAGGGGGAGTATCCCTGCAGTAATAATCCGGGGTGAGGGGGAGTATCCCTGCAGTAATAATCCCGGGTGAGGGGGAGTATCCCTGCAGTAATAATCCCTGGTGAGGGGGAATATCCCTGCAGTAATATACCAGGTGATGGGGGAATATCCCTGCGGTAATAATTCCAGGTGAGGGGGGAGACGACCCCGGAATAATAATCCCGGGCGAGGGGGGGAATATCCCTAAGGGGGGAGTACCCTGCAGTAATAATCCCGGGTGAGGGGGAGTATCCCTGCCGTAATAATCCGGGGTGAGGGGGGAGTACCCTGCAGTAATAATCCGGGGTGAGGGGGAGTATCCCTGCAGTAATAATCCGGGGTGAGGGGGAGTATCCCTGCAGTAATAATCCCGGGTGAGGGGGGAGTACCCTGCAGTAATAATCCGGGGTGAGGGGGAGTATCCCTGCAGTAATAATCCGGGGTGAGGGGGAGTATCCCTGCAGTAATAATCCCGGGTGAGGGGGGAGTACCCTGCAGTAATAATCCGGGGTGAGGGGGAGTATCCTGCAGTAATAATCCGGGGTGAGGGGGAGTATCCTGCAGTAATAATCCCGGGTGAGGGGGGAGTACCCTGCAGTAATAATCCGGGGTGAGGGGGAGTATCCCTGCAGTAATAATCCTGGGTGAGGGGGAGTATCCCTGCAGTAATAATCCCGGGTGAGGGGGGGGGGGGGGGGGAGTATCCCTGCAGTAATAATCCCGGGTGAGGGGGGGGGGGGGGGAGTATCCCTGCAGTAATAATCCCGGGTGAGGGGGGGGGGGGAGTATCCCTGCAGTAATAATCCCGGGTGAGGGGGGGGGGGGGAGTATCCCTGCAGTAATAATCCCGGGTGAGGGGGGGGGGGGGGTATCCCTGCAGTAATAATCCCGGGTGAGGGGGGGGGGGGGAGTATCCCTGCAGTAATAATCCCGGGTGAGGGGGGGGGGAGTATCCCTGCAGTAATAATCCCGGGTGAGGGGGGGGGGAGTATCCCTGCAGTAATAATCCCGGTGAGGGGGGGGGGGAGTATCCCTGCAGTAATAATCCCGGGTGAGGGGGGGGGGGGAGTATCCCTGCAGTAATAATCCGGGTGAGGGGGGGGGAGTATCCCTGCAGTAATAATCCCGGGTGAGGGGGGGGGGGAGTATCCCTGCAGTAATAATCCCGGGTGAGGGGGGGGGGGAGTATCCCTGCAGTAATAATCCCGGGGTGAGGGGGGGGGGGAGTATCCCTGCAGTAATAATCCCGGGTGAGGGGGGGGGGAGTATCCCTGCAGTAATAATCCCGGGTGCCAGGGGGGGGGAGTATCCCTGCAGTAATAATCCCGGGTGAGGGGGGGGGGGAGTATCCCTGCAGTAATAATCCCGGGTGAGGGGGGGGGGGAGTATCCCTGCAGTAATAATCCCGGGTGAGGGGGGGGGGAGTATCCCTGCAGTAATAATCCCGGGTGAGGGGGGGGGGAGTATCCCTGCAGTAATAATCCCGGGTGAGGGGGGGGGGGGAGTATCCCTGCAGTAATAATCCCGGGTGAGGGGGGGGGGGAGTATCCCTGCAGTAATAATCCCGGGTGAGGGGGGGGGGAGTATCCCTGCAGTAATAATCCCGGGGTGAGGGGGGGGGGGAGTATCCCTGCAGTAATAATCCCGGGTGAGGGGGGGGGGAGTATCCTGCAGTAATAATCCCGGTGAGGGGGGGGGGGGGGAGTATCCCTGCAGTAATAATCCCGGGTGAGGGGGGGGGGGAGTATCCCTGCAGTAATAATCCCGGGTGAGGGGGGGGGGGAGTATCCCTGCAGTAATAATCCCGGGTGAGGGGGGGGGGGAGTATCCCTGCAGTAATAATCCCGGGTGAGGGGGGGGGAGTATCCCTGCAGTAATAATCCCGGGTGAGGGGGGGGGGAGTATCACTGCAGTAATAATCCGGGGTGAGGGGGGGGGGGGGGGGAGTATCCCTGCAGTAATAATCCGGGGTGAGGGGGGGGGGGGGGAGTATCCCTGCAGTAATAATCCCGGGTGAGGGGGGGGGGGAGTATCCCTGCAGTAATAATCCCGGGTGAGGGGGGGGGGGGGAGTATCACTGCAGTAATAATCCGGGGTGAGGGGGGGGGGGGGGGGGAGTATCCCTGCAGTAATAATCCGGGGTGAGGGGGGGGGGGGGGGAGTATCCCTGCAGTAATAATCCCGGGTGAGGGGGGGGGGGGGAGTATCCCTGCAGTAATAATCCTGGGTGAGGGGGGGGGGGAGTATCCCTGCAGTAATAATCCCGGTGAGGGGGGGGGGGGGAGTATCCCTGCAGTAATAATCCCGGGTGAGGGGGGGGGGGAGTATCCCTGCAGTAATAATCCGGGTGAGGGGGGGGGGAGTATCCCTGCAGTAATAATCCCGGGTGAGGGGGGGGGGGAGTATCCCTGCAGTAATAATCCCGGGTGAGGGGGGGGGGGAGTATCCCTGCAGTAATAATCCCGGGTGAGGGGGGGGGGGAGTATCCCTGCAGTAATAATCCCGGTGAGGGGGGGGGGAGTACCCCTGCAGTAATAATCCCGGGTGAGGGGGGGGGGGGGAGTATCCCTGCAGTAATAATCCCGGGTGAGGGGGGGGGGAGTATCCCTGCAGTAATAATCCGGGTGAGGGGGGGGGGGGGAGTATCCCTGCAGTAATAATCCCGGGTGAGGGGGGGGGGGAGTATCACTGCAGTAATAATCCGGGGTGAGGGGGGGGGGGGGGAGTATCCCTGCAGTAATAATCCGGGGTGAGGGGGGGGGGGGGAGTATCCCTGCAGTAATAATCCCGGGTGAGGGGGGGGGGGGGAGTATCCCTGCAGTAATAATCCCGGGTGAGGGGGGGGGGGGGGAGTATCACTGCAGTAATAATCCGGGGTGAGGGGCGGGGGGGGAGTATCCCTGCAGTAATAATCCCGGGTGTCGGTGCCGCCTGATTGACAGGCTGAACTGGTTCACGCCCCCTCGCCGTTTCTGCGCATGCTCGCGACTCAGGGCCGCCAAACACCCGCCGCCTGCCGCCGGAGACCGGGACACGGAGCCTCGGCCCAGGGTCACCCCGGCCCCCCGCCCAGCCCAGCCCGGCCCCCCGCCTCCGGCCCCCGGCCCCCCGCCTCCGGCCCCCCGCCCAGCCCAGCCCAGCCGGCCCGGCCCCCAGCCCAGCCCAGCCCGGCCCCCCCGCCCAGCCCAGCCCGGCCCCCCCGCCTCCGGCCCCCGGCCCCCGGCCCCCCCGCCCAGCCCAGCGCCCCGGCTCCGGCCCCCGGCATCGACAACAGCGGCCCGGGTCCGAGCCCCGCCCACAGAGCGCGCCCCCGCCCGCAGGAAGCGCGCCCCCGCCCACAGAGCGCGCCCCCGCCCGCAGGAAGCGCGCCCCCAATGGGCCGCTCGCTCGGCCCCGCCTGAGCTGTGTTGCAGCGGCCGCCGGTGAGCAGATGCCCGGGAGCCGGGGCTGATCGCCCGCCCGCCCGCCCGCTTCCTTCCGGCAGGCGGGAGCTGGATGGAGGAAGCAGCCCAGGAGGAGGGAGCCGGCGGCGGGGGCCGGGTCCCAGGCCGGGCCCGGGGTTGGGGTTTGGGCCCGGGCCGGGGCCTGGTTGTGGGGCGAGTACAGCCTGGTGCTGTGGACGGTGGCGGCGGTGCTGGTGCCGGTGCTGCTGACCTGGTGGTGCAGCGTGCGGAGGTCCAGGCGGGAGGTGCTGATGAGGCAGGTGCCCGGGGGCAGTGCCCACTCCTGGCACTACACCGACCTGTTCAGCCGGCCCACCTACTGCAGCCTGTGCGCCCAGGCCACCCTGCAGGGCTCGTACTGCGACTGCTGCGGGGCCTGCGTGGACGATGCCTGCCTGCCTCAGGCCGAGCGCCGGCTCCGCTGTAAGGAGGGGACGGCCGTTGCCCCGGGCCGGCCGGGGGGGCATGCGCCACCAGTGGGTGAGGGGCAACCTGCCGCTCTGCAACTTCTGCACCGTCTGCGGGCTGCAGTGCGGCACCCGGCCCAAGCTCTGCGACTACCGCTGCGTCTGGTGCCAGCTGGTGGCCCACGACGCTGCCTGCGACAGGTGCCCACCGCCTGCGACCTGGGAGAGTTCAAGCGGGCGATCGTGCCCCCTCAGTACCTGTACACCGTCAGCAAGCGGCAGAGGGAGACCGCGGCCGACTTTAGCGAGGTATGTGGCGGCCAGAACCCAGCCCCAGCGGCAGATACTCCGTCATCCATTCATCCATTCATTCCATCCATCCATTCATTTATTCTATTTATTCCATCCATTCATTTATTCCATCCATTCATTTATTTCTATTTATTCCATCATTCATTTATTCTATTTATTCCATCCATTCATTTATTCCATCCATTCATTTTTCTATTTATTCCATCCATTCATTTATTCTATTTATTCCATCCATTCATTTATTCCATCCATTCATTCATTCATTTATTCCATCCATTCATCTATTCCATCCATTTGTTTATTCCATCCATTCATTTATTCCATCCATTCATTCATTCATTTATTCATCCATTCATTCATCTATTCCATCCATTCATTATTCCATCCATTCATTCATTTATTCCATTCATTCATCTATTCCATCCATTCATTTATTCCATCCATTCATTCATTTATTCCATCCATTCATCTATTCCATCCATTCATTTATTCCATCCATTCGTTTATTCCATCCATTCATTCGTTTATTCCATCCATTAATTTATTCCATCCCATTCATTCATTCATCTATTCCATCCATTCATCTATTCCATCCATTCACTATTCCATTCATTCATTTATTCCATCCATTCATCTATTCCATCCATTCATTTATTCCATCCATTCATTCATTTATTCCATCCATTCATCTATTCCATTCATTCATTTATTCCATTCATTCATTTATTCCATCCATTCATCTATTCATCCATTCATTCATTTATTCCATCCATTCATCTATTCCATCCATTCATTTATTCCATCCATTCATTCATTTATTCCATCCATTCACTATTCCATCCATTCATTTATTCCATCCATTCATTTATTCCATCCATTCATTCATCTATTCCATCCATTCATTCATTTATTCCATCCATTCATCTATTCCATCCATTCATTTATTCCATCCATTCATTTATTTCCATCCATTCATTTATTCCATCCATTCATTCATCTATTCCATCCATTCATTCATTTATTCCATCCATTCATTTATTCCATCCATTCATTTATTCCATCCATCCATTCATCTATTCCATTCATTCATCTATTCCATTCATTCATCTATTCCATCCATTCATTTATTCCATCCATTCATTTATTCCATCCATTCATTCATTTATTCATCCATTCATTCATTCATTCATTCATTTATTCCATCCATTCATTCATTCATTCATTCATTTATTCATCCATTCATTCATTCATTTATTCATCCATCCATTCATTTATTCCATCCATTCATCTATTCCATCCATTCATCTATTCCATTCATTCATTATTCCATCCATTCATTCATTATTCCATCCATTCATTTATTCCATTCATTCATTCATTATTCCATTCATTCATTTATTCCATCCATTCATTTATTCCATTCATTCATTCATTATTCCATCCATTCATTTATTCCATCCATTCTTCATTATTCCATTCATTCATTTATTCCATCCATTCATTCATTTATTCCATTTCATTCATTTATTCCATTCATTCATTTATTCATCATTCATCTATTCCATCCATTCATTCATTTATTCCATCCATTCATTATTCCATCCATTCATTCATCTATTCCATCCATTCATTTCATTCAATTATTCCATCCATTCATCTATTCCATCCATTCATTCATTCCATCCATTCATTCATTTATTCCATCCATTCATTCATTCCATCCATTCATTCAATTTATTCCATCCATTCATCTATTCCATCCATTCATTTATTCCATCCATTCATTCATTCCATCCATTCATTCATTTATTCCATCCATTCATTTATTCCATCCATTCATTCATCTATTCCATCCATTCATTCATTCAATTTATTCCATCCATTCATCTATTCCATCCATTCATTTATTCCATCCATTCATTCATCTATTCCATCCATTCCATTCATTTATTCCATCCATTCATTTATTCCATCCATTCATTCATCTATTCCATCCATTCATTCATTCAATTTATTCCATCCATTCATTTATCCATCCATTCATTTATTCATCCATCCATTCATCTATTCCATTCATTCATCTATTCCATTCATTCATTTATTCCATTCATTCATTTATTCCATCCATTCATTCATTTATTCCATTCATTCATTTATTCCATCCATTCATCTATTCCATTCATTCATTTATTCATCCATTCATCTATTCCATCCATTCATTCATCTATTCATCCATCCTTGATTAATTTATTTCATCCATTCATTTATCATCGATTAATTTATTCCATCCATTTGTTCATTCATCCATTCATTTATTCCATCCATCCATCCATTCATTCTCGGGATGTGGCAAGACTGGCATTTATTGCCCCTCCCTTGTTGCCCCTGACTGAGTGGCGTGCTAGGAGTTAAGAGTCAGTCATATTGGAGTGGTGAGAATGTGGAACTCACTACCATAAGGTGTAGTTGAGGCGAATAGTGTAGATGCGTTTAATGGGAAGCCGGATAAACACATGGGGAGAAAGGAATAGAAGGATATGCTGATAGGGTGAGATGAAGTAGGGAGGGAGGAGGCTCGTGTGGAGCATAAACACCGGCATGGACCAGTTGGGCCGAATGGCCTGTTTCTGTGCTGTAAAATTTTGTGAGTCACGTACAGGCCCAGATGGCAGGTTTCCTTCTCTAAAGGGCACTAATGAACAGATGAGTTTTACCACATCTGAGAAAGACAAATTGGAATATTTTCTTAATGGTGAGAGACTAGGAGCTGGGGAGGAGCAAAGGGTTTTATGTATCCATGTTCACAAATCACTAAACGCTAGTGCACAGGTACAAAAAGTAATCAAAACGGCTAATGGATTGTTGGCCTTTATCTCAAGGGGACTGGAATACAAAGGGGAGGAAGTGATGCTTCAGCTGTACAGAGATTGGTCAGATCCCACCTGGAGATACTGGGTTCAGTTCTGGACCCTGCCCCTCAGGAAGGACATATTGGTCTTGGAGGGGGAGCAGCACAGATTCACCAGAATGATATGAGGGCAGGTTGCAGAGACTAGGCTTGTATTCCTTGAGTTTTTGAAGATTGAGAGGGGGGTCTGATTGAGCTGTTTAAAATGTTAAAGGATTCAGTAGGGTAGATAGAGAGAACTTAAAATATCTTAAAATTAGAGCAGGCCGTTCAGGGATGATATCAGGAAACATTTCTTTACACAAAGGGGAGTGGAAATCTGAACTCTCTCCCCCAAAGGGCTGTGGATGCTGGGGGTCAATTGGAGCTTTCAAGACTGAGATCGATAGATTTTTGTTGGTAAGGGTATCGAGGGATTTGGAGCAAAGGCGGGTAAATGGAGTTGAGGTACAGATCAACCATGATTTTATTGGATAGGGAAACAGGTTTGAGGGGCCGAATGGCCTCGTCCTGCTCCTAAGCTTCATGGTCACATTTACTGATACCAACTTTTATTCCCAATTTTTTTTAACTGAATTTCAATTCTCAACTGCTGTGGTGGGATTTGAACTCACATTCTCTGGATTATTAGTCCAGTAACATAACTGAGGGGGGAGCGGGTTTGGGGTGGGGGAGGTGGGGTTGTGTTTGAAGGAGAATGAAATCCCAAACGGGTGTTTGCTTCTGAAGGTACAGACTTCTGTTGGGTATAAAAGCGGGAGATGTTGGAAATCCTCAGGAGCTGGAAAAGCGAAAGGACAGGTTGACATTTCATGGGTAGAACTTCCATCAGAGGCCCCAGAACTGAAGCTGCTCCCCTCTCCGGGTGCACAGGGCGTACAGTCTGCAGCGAAGGGAACCTTCTGGAACACTGAAGGTCCGCTCGTGGGGAGGGTCCAGAGGGTGGGTGGATCCCTGCGGGTCTGCGTGTTGTAAGCTCTGCGCGGTGTCCCTGATGTCCGGCCGTTCTCAGTCACCCTCCTGATGCCGCCTTCCTTTTTGCAGTTCTCCTACATGTGTGCGGAAACTGGACACCCATACTGGTCCTCGCAAATGCTCGCAGTGGGAACAACATGGTCCAGAGTCTCCTGTGAGAATCCGAACCATCCTTAATCCCATTCAGGTAACGTTCCTGAAACGTTGTGGTTTTCTTGTCGACAATGTTGAAGAAAGGAAGGTCCGTGTTTATACAGCAGCTCATTCTGTCTCTGAATTTCACATCGAATCAGCTAATTTGAAGTGCTGTATTACAGTAATCAATGAGTAGGGGGAGGGGGCACAGGGAGAACTCCCCCTGCTCCTCTTCCAATAGTGGCCGTGGGATCTTTTACGCCCACCTGAGAGGGCAGACGGGGCCTCGGTTTAACAGTCTCATCCAAAAGACGGCACCTCCAACGGTGCAGCACTCCCTCAGTACCCGACCCTCCGACAGTGCAGCGCTCCCTCAGTACTGACCCTCCGACAGTGCGGCACTCCCTCAGGGCCGACCCTCCGACAGTGCAGCGCTCCCTCAGTACTGACCCTCCGACAGTGCAGCACTCCCTCAGTACTGACCCTCCGACAGTGCGGTGCTCCCTCAGTACTGACCCTCCGACAGTGCAGCACTCCCTCAGTGCCGACCCTCCGACAGTGCGGCGCTCCCTCAGTACTGACCCTCCGACAGTGCAGCCGCTCCCTCAGTACTGACCCTCCGACAGTGCAGCGCTCCCCTCAGTACTGACCCTCCGACAGTGCAGCACTCCCTCAGTACTGACCCCCCGACAGTGCAGCGCTCCCTCAGTACTGACCCTCCGACAGTGCAGCACTCCCTCAGGGCCGACCCTCCGACAGTGCAGCGCTCCCTCAGTACTGACCCTCCGACAGTGCAGCGCTCCCTCAGTACTGACCCTCCGACAGTGCAGCACTCCCTCAGTGCCGACCCTCCGACAGTGCAGCGCTCCCTCAGGGCCGACCCTCCAACGGCGCGGCGCTCCCTCAGTACTGACCCTCCGACGGTGCGGCGCTCCCTCAGTACTGACCCTCCGACAGTGCGGTGCTCCCTCAGTACTGACCCTCGACAGTGCGGCGTTCCCTCAGTGCTGACCCTCCGACAGTGCGGCGCTCCCTCAGTACTGACCCTCCGACGGTGCGGCGCTCCTCAGTACTGACCCTCCGACAGTGCGGTGCTCCCTCTGTACTGGACCCTCTGACAGTGCGGCGCTCCCTCAGTGCTGACCCTCCGACAGCGCTGCGCTCCCTCAGTGCTGACCCTCCGACGGCGCGGCGCCCCCTCAATACTGGAGCCCGCATCAGTACACGAGCTGGAGCCTGCCTCGGTGTCGTGCACAAGCTGCCTGTGCTGTTGTATAAGACGGGAGTGTGAGGGGCTGCGTGAGGGTACACCTCTTACTCCTATCCCCTCTGGCGATGTTGCTCGTTCACTGGGAGAGACGCTGCCTGTGATAGCTCCTGTGTGTGATGTGATTAGTGAAAGCTGAGCTTGGTTTCAGTCCTGAACGATGTTTGTTTCCCTCCCCAGGTTGTTGAGCTGGGATCTGTGACGCCGCATAAAGCATTGCAGCTGTGCACTTTGCTGCCCAATCGCACGGCCCGAGTGCTGGTTTGCGGTGGAGATGGGACAGTGGGCTGGGTCCTGGATGCAATCGATGAGATGAAATACAAGGTATTAGAGAGTAAAGCTCCCTCGACACTGTCCCATCAAACACTCCCAGGGCAGGTACAGCACGGGTTAGATACAGAGTAAAGCTCCCTCTACACTGTCCATCAAACACTCCCAGGGCAGGTACAGCACGGGTTAGATACAGAGTAAAGCTCCCTCTACACTGTCCCATCAAACACTCCCAGGGCAGGTACAGCACAGGTTAGATACCGAGTAAAGCTCCCTCTACACTGTCCAATCAAACACTCCCAGGGCAGGTACAGGGTTAGATACAGAGTTAAAGCTCCCTCTACACTGTCCCATCAAACACTCCCAGGGCAGATACAGCATGGGTTAGATACAGAGTAAAGCTCCCTCTACACTGTCCCATCAAACACTCCCAGGGCAGGTACAGGGTAGATACAGAGTAAAGCTCCCTCTACACTGTCCCATCAAACACTCCAGGGCAGATACAGCATGGGTTAGATACAGAGTAAAGCTCCCTCTACACTGTCCCATCAAACACTCCCAGGGCAGGTACAGCACAGGTTAGATACAGAGTAAAGCTCCTCTACACTGTCCCATCAAACACTCCCAGGGCAGGTACAGCACGGGTTAGATACAGAGTAAAGCTCCCTCTACACTGTCCCATCAAACACACCCAGGGCAGGTACAGCACGGGTTAGATACAGAGTAAAGCTCCCTCTACACTGTCCCATCAAACACTCCCAGGCAGGTGCAGCTCGGGTTAGATACAGAGTAAAGCTCCCTCTACACTGTCCCATCAAACACTCCCAGGGCAGGTACAGCACGGGTTAGATACAGAGTAAAGCTCCCTCTACATTGTCCCATCAAACACTCCCAGGGCAGGTACAGCACGGGTTAGATACAGAGTAAAGCTCCCTCTACATTGTCCATCAAACACTCCCAGGGCAGGTACAGCACGGGTTAGATACAGAGTAAAGCTCCCTCTACACTGTCCCATCAAACACACCCAGGCAGGTACAGCACGGGTTAGATACAGAGTAAAGCTCCCTCTACACTGTCCCATCAAACACTCCCAGGGCAGGTGCAGCACGGGTTAGATACAGAGTAAAGCTCCCTCTACACTGTCCCATCAAACACTCCCAGGGCAGGTACAGCACGGGTTAGATACAGAGTAAAGCTCCCTCTACATTGTCCCATCAAACACTCCCAGGGCAGGTACAGCACGGGTTAGATACAGAGTAAAGCTCCCTCTACATTGTCCCATCAAACACTCCCAGGGCAGGTACAGCACGGGTTAGATACAGAGTAAGCTCCCTCTACACTGTCCCATCAAACACTCCCAGGGCAGGTACAGCACGGGTTAGATCAGAGTAAAGCTCCCTCTACACTGTCCCATCAAACACTCCCAGGGCAGGTACAGCACGGGATAGATACAGAGTAAAGCTCCCTCTACACTGTCCCATCAAACACTCCCAGGGCAGGTACAGCACGGGATAGATACAGAGTAAAGCTCCCTCTACACTGTCCGGACAAAAGTATTTCTGGTTTGCAATCTCCCTGTGATGTGAATCCTGTGGTTGGCAGTGACTGGTCCTGATCCAGGTCCTGGTCACTGGTCCTCATTGTGTCCAGGTCCTTGTCCTTATCCTGGTTCTGATCCTGATCCTGATCCTGATTACGTTGATGACTAATCCTGATGTTCTCTTTGTCCAGGGACAGGACCAGTACATTCCACACGTGGCTATTCTCCCGCTGGGACCGGGAATGACTTGTCGCACACTCTGGGCTGGGGAGCAGGATACGCCGGAGACACTTCAGCAGAGCAGGTCTTACGGAACGTTCTGGAGGAGAGGACAATGAAGTTGGATCGGTGAGTCATGGGAAAGTAAATTTTAGGATGAGCTCAAGTTTATGGAGGGTGGAAGATGGGAGGCTGGCCAGGAGAGCATTGGAATCTGAGGTAACAAAGGCATGGATGAGGGTTTCAGCAGCAGATGAGCTGAGGCAGGGGGGCGGGGGTGGGTGATGTTATGGAGGTGGAAGTCGGTGGTCTGGGTGATGGAGCAGGAATGTGGTCAGAATCTCATCTCCGGGTCAAATAGTATTTTTGATTGTGTA
>NC_090347.1:866878-989245 GCF_035084215.1 Heptranchias perlo | reverse complement strand
TGAGGGGGCGCGAGTGGGGGGGTGGGTGGGGAGGGGCGTGTGGGGGGGGGGGGGTGGGGGGGGGGGGGGGGTGGGGGGTCGGAGGGGCGAGTGGGGGGGGGGTCGGAGGGGCGAGTGGGGGGGGGTCGGAGGGTCGAAGTGGGGGGGGTCCGAGGGGCGAGTGGGGGGGGTCGGAGGGGCGAGTGGCGTGGGGGGTCGGAGGGGCGAGTGATGGGGGGACTATGGAGGAGAGAGGGAAGGAGTGGGAGGAGGGGTGCACGAGTGAATGGGGGTGGGGAGGAGGGTGCACGAGTGAATGAGGGGGTGGGGAGGAGGGTGCACGAGTGAATGAGGGGGGGGTGGAGGAGGGTGCACGAGTGAATGAGGGGGTGGGAGGAGACGAGTGAATGAGGGGGTGGGGAGCAGGGTGCACGAGTGAATGAGGGGGTGGGGGAGGAGGGGGTGCACGAGTTGAATGAGGGGGTGGGGAGGAGGGTGCACGAGTGAATGAGGGGGTGGGGAGGAGGGTGAATGAGGGGGTGGGGAGGAGGGTGAATGAGGGGGTGGTGGGGAGGAGGGTGAATGAGGGGGTGGGGAGGAGGGTGAATGAGGGGGGGTGGGGAGGAGGGTGAATGAGGGGGGGTGGGGAGGAGGGTGAGATGAGGGGGTGGGGAGGAGGGTGAATGAGGGGGTGGGGAGGAGGGTGAATGAGGGGGTGGGGAGGAGGGTGAATGAGGGGGGGTGGGGGGAGTTTCTCCACGATCCATGTGTGGCGATGGGAGAAGCTCTGCGTTGTCGGGTTTACCTACAATCGGGTCAGTGTGTCTCAGCGGCAGGGCAGCTGTGTTTACACAAGTCCCATCCTGTCCACGTGTCCCACTCCTCGGTTAACTCTCTCAGCACTGGAACCATTTCAGCTCCCATCTCCACTCCTCACAGAAACAACCCATCCAGACATCTTCCATCAGAGCCTCCACTGATCTGTCTTGTGTTCTGAACCTCTCTCTTTCTATTGAGACCCCCGGGGGTGGAGGCCCCACGGAGAAGGACAGGCACCAGGGTTGAAAAGAGTAGGAGAAAAGATGAGGAAAATCGGGAAGGTGATCACTGGCTGAGACCAGGCTCGAGGTTTAGAAACTGGTGGAAGAGAAGCTGAGAGATGAGGAGTTCAGTGGCTCTGAGCTTTTGGGAAAGATCGAGTTAGAGTTGGAGACTGTGTGAGGCGTCCCCCGACCGTCTGCGCCGTGTCTGACCCGCGTCCCCCGACCGTCTGGCGCCGTGTCTGACCCGCGTCCCCCGACCGTCTGGCGCCGTGTCTGACCCGCGTCCCCCGACCGTCTAGCACGGTGTCTGACCCGCGTCCCCCCGACCGTCTGGCACGGTGTCTGACCCGCGTCCCCCGACCGTCTGGCACGGTATCTGACCCGCGTCCCCCCGACCGTCTGGCACGGTGTCTGACCCCGCGTCCCCCGACCGTCTGGCACGGTGTCTGACCCGCGTCCCCCGACCGTCTGGCAACGGTGTCTGACCCGCGTCCCCCCACCGTCTGGCACGGTCTCTGAGCCGCGTCCCCCCACCGTCTGGCAACGGTCTCTGAGCCGCGTCCCCCCACCGTCTGGCACGGTCTCTGAGCCGCGTCCCCCCACCGTCTGGCACGGTCTCTGAGCCGCGTCCCCCCACCGTCTGGCACGGTCTCTGTGAGCCGCGTCCCCCCACCGTCTGGCACGGTCTCTGAGCCGCGTCCCCCCACCGTCTGGCACGGTCTCTGAGCCGCGTCCCCCCACCGTCTGGCACGGTCTCTGAGCCGCGTCCCCCCACCGTCTGGCACGGTCTCTGAGCCGCGTCCCCCCACCGTCTGGCACGGTCTCTGAGCCGCGTCCCCCCACCGTCTGGCACGGTCTCTGAGCCGCGTCCCCCCACCGTCTGGCACGGTGTCTGAGCCGCGTCCCCCCACCGTCTGGCACGTTGTCTGACCCGCGTCCACCCACCGTCTGGCACCGTGAGGGCAACCAGTGATGCCCGCATCCCAAAACTGAATTTAAAAAAAATGAAACAAGGGTTTTTACGCCAACCCGGCCGTGTTTGCCTCTCTGAAGCCTGGCCTCAAATTACCAGATTTACTGAATTCAATTTCACAACTTGCTGAGGTGGGATTTGAAGTTACGACTGCGAGTCCAGGTCCACAATGTCTAGACTGGGATCAGTGGGATCGATATCAGAGTGAGACGGGAGACAGCAAATCGCTGCAGGGAAAATCAGAGCTGTGATTTCCAGAAAGGAAAAGGTGAGTGAAGTGAGCGGCAGACGTCGGCAAATCCCAGATCCCAGGATCCGGTCTCAGTCTCTTTGTTTCCACAGGTGGAGAGTCTGGGTCGGGAAAGGATTTTACAGCTTTCATCGGGCCAAGGTAAGGGTCCGCCCGCCCCCCGTCCCCCCCCGCTCCCTCTCCCCGTCCCCCCCGCTCCCTCTCCCCGTCCCCCCCGCTCCCTCTCCCCGTCCCCCCCGCTCCCTCTCCCCGTCCCCCCCGCTCCCTCTCCCCGTCCCCCCCCGCTCCCTCTCCCCGTCCCCCCCGCTCCCTCTCCCCGTCCCCCCCCGCTCCCTCTCCCCGTCCCCCCCGCTCCCTCTCCCCGTCCCCCCCCGCTCCCTCTCCCCGTCCCCCCCGCTCCCTCTCCCCGTCCCCCCCCGCTCCCTCTCCCCGTCCCCCCCGCTCCCTCTCCCCGTCCCCCCCCGCTCCCTCTCCCCGTCCCCCCCGCTCCCTCTCCCCGTCCCCCCCGCTCCCTCTCCCCGTCCCCCCCGCTCCCTCTCCCCGTCCCCCCCGCTCCCTCTCCCCGTCCCCCCCGCTCCCTCTCCCCGTCCCCCCCGCTCCCTCTCCCCGTCCCCCCCCCGCTCCCTCTCTCCCCGTCCCCCCCCCGCTCCCTCTCCCCGTCCCCCCCCCCCCCCGCCCCGCCCTGCCCTGCCCCCCCGCCCCGCCCTCAGGTGCAAGATTCCCCATGCCTCGCCGAGTTTGCCACGTGCTGCACTGCCGGTGATTGGGATTATGTCTCTGCTCTCTGTTCCCAATCTGATCCCTTTCTTCCCGCCCAGGTATTCTCAATGAACAACTATTTCTCCATTGGGCCCGACGCACTCATGGCATTAAATTTTCACGAACGCAGGCAGCAAAGTCCCTTCCTGTTCTCCAACAGGATCATTAATAAGGTGAGTGTGGAGATTGCTGCGGCTGAAAATATCGAGACTGTAGAACAGTTAGAGCTGCTTCACTGAACGGTGAGAGTCACAGGCAATACTGCCACATGGAGTCCGAGTACAGCAAGGGCCGGTGTAGAGGGAGCTTTACTCTGGATCTAACCCGTGCTGTACCTGCCCTGGGAGTGTTTGATGGGACAGTGTAGAGGGAGCTTTACTCTGGATCTAACCCGTGCTGTACCTGCCCTGGGAGTGTTTGATGGGACAGTGTAGAATCATAGAAGTTTACAACATGGAAACAGGCCCTTCGGCCCAACATGTCCATGTCGCCCAGTTTATACCACTAAGCTAGTCCCAATTGCCTGCACTTGGCCCATATCCCTCTATACCCATCTTACCCATGTAACTGTCCAAATGCTTTTTAAAAGACAAAATTGTACCCGCCTCTACTACTGCCTCTGGCAGCTCGTTCCAGACACTCACCACCCTTTGAGTGAAAAAATTGCCCCTCTGGACCCTTTTGTATCTCTCCCCTCTCACCTTAAATCTATGCCCCCTCGTTATAGACTCCCCTACCTTTGGGAAAAGATTTTGACTATCTACCTTATCTATGCCCCTCATTATTTTATAGACTTCTATAAGATCACTCCTAAACCTTACTAATGTCTTGTACAACTTCAACAAGACATCCCAACTCCTGTATTCAATGTTCTGACCAATGAAACCAAGCATGCTGAATGCCTTCTTCACCACCCTATCCACCTGTGACTCCACTTTCAAGGAGCTATGAACCTGTACTCCTAGATCTCTTTGTTCTATAACTCTCCCCAACGCCCTACCATTAACGGAGTAGGTCCTGGCCCGATTCGATCTACCAAAATGCATCACCTCACATTTATCTAAATTAAACTCCATCTGCCATTCATCGGCCCACTGGCCCAATTTATCAAGATCTCGTTGCAATCCTAGATAACCTTCTTCACTGTCCACAATGCCACCAATCTTGGTGTCATCTGCAAACTTACTAACCATGCCTCCTAAATTCTCATCCAAATCATTAATATAAATAACAAATAACAGCGGACCCAGCACCGATCCCTGAGGCACACCGCTGGTCACAGGCCTCCAGTTTGAAAAACAACCCTCGACAACCAGCCTCTGTCTTCTGTCGTCAATCCAATTTTGTATCCAATTGGCTACCTCACCTTGGATCCCGTGAGATTTAACCTTTTGTAACAACCTACCATGCGGTACCTTGTCAAAGGCTTTGCTGAAGTCCATGTAGACCACGTCTACTGCACAGCCCTCATCTATCTTCTTGGTTACCCCTTCAAAAAACTCAATCAAATTCGTGAGACATGATTTTCCTCTCACAAAACCATGCTGACTGTTCCTAATTAGTCCCTGCCTCTCCAAATGCCTGTAGATCCTGTCCCTCAGAATACCCTCGAACAACTTACCCACTACAGATGACAGGCTCACTGGTCTGTAGTTCCCAGGCTTTTCCCTGCCGCCCTTCTTAAACAAAGGCACAACATTTGCTACCCTCCAATCTTCAGGCACCTCACCTGTAGCGGTGGATGATTCAAATATCTCTGCTAGGGGACCCGTAATTTCCTCCCTAACCTCCCATAACGTCCTGGGATACATTTCATCAAGTCCCGGAGATTTATCTACCTTGATGCGCGTTAAGACTTCCAGCACCTCCCTCTCTGTAATATGTACACTCCTCAAGACATCACTATTTATTTCCCCAAGTTCCCTAACATCCATGCCTTTCTCAACCGTAAATACCGATGTGAAATATTCATTTAGGATCTCACCCATCTCTTGTGGTAGAGGGAGCTTTCCTCTGTATCTAACCCGTGCTGTACCTGCCCTGGGAGTGTTTGATGGGACAGTGTAGAGGGAGCTTTCCTCTGTATCTAACCCGTGCTGTACCTGCCCTGGGAGTGTTTGATGGGACAGTGTAGAGGGAGCTTTACTCTGTATCTAACCCATGCTGTACCTGCCCTGGGAGTGTTTGATGGGACAGTGTAGAGGGAGCTTTACTCTGTATCTAACCTGTGCTGTACCTGCCCTGGGAGTGTTTGATGGGACAGTGTAGAGGGAGCTTTACTCTGTATCTAACCCGTGCTGTACCTGCCCTGGGAGTGTGTGATGGGACAGTGTAGAGGGAGCTTTACTCTGTATCTAACCCGTGCTGTACCTGCCCTGGGAGTGTTTGATGGGACAGTGTCGAGGGAGCTTTATGTGAACACCAAGCTCCAGTCTCTGTGATCCGTACGTCCAGTAAGTGAGCAATGTGTGCAGTCACTCTGTGTCCGTGTCCTGTTGTGAGGGGTGTGGTGTAACTCTGGGCTCTGCAGTTGTCGGCCGGTGAAATTTTGAAAATGCTTTCCTGCACTTTACACAATTCTGACATCTCTCACGTTCCTTTTCTCTGTTATACAAAGGCCGTTTATTTCTTCTATGGGACCAAAGACTGTTTAGTCCAGGCCTGTAAGGACCTGGACAAGAAGATAGAGGTGAGTTTTCTCACTGCCCAGCGCTGTCTGTACCACGGCCTAAGAACAGGTTCACTGCACCCTGGAACCCCGCTGCGGAACTCGGGTTGACGGGGGGTGGGAGGGGGTGGGGGGAGTGGGGATAGTTCGGAGGGAGGGGCTATTGCTCCCAGGCCGCTCTCTGGCTCCACCGCACAGCCCGACAGAATTTTGTGGTATCGGGGGGGCCGCTCACCGGCTGTTCTCTCACCTGGGAGTGAAAAACCCAAAGGAGAGGGAATTAAAAGGGCAACAGTGGGGGAGGGAGGCCATTGTCAGCCGGGGCTCAGTGGGTAACACTCTCCCCTCTGAGTCAGAAGGTCGTGGGTTCAAGTCCAACTCCAGAAACTAAAGCACATAATCCAGGCTGAAAATCCCGGTGTCAGTGCTGAGGGAGCGCCGCACTGTCGGAGGGTCAGTACTGAGGGAGCGCCGCACTGTCGGAGGGTCGGTACTGAGGGAGCGCCGCACTGTCGGAGGGTCAGTACTGAGGGAGCGCCGCACTGTGGGAGGGTCAGTACTGAGGGAGGGCCGCACTGTCGGAGGGTCAGTACTGAGGGAGCGCCGCACTGTCGGTGGGTCGGTACTGAGGGAGGGCCGCACTGTCGGAGGGTCAGTACTGAGGGAGCGCCGCACTGTCGGAGGGTCAGTACTGAGGGAGGGCCGCACTGTCGGAGGGTCAGTACTGAGGGAGCGCCGCACTGTGGGAGGGTCAGTACTGAGGGAGGGCCGCACTGTCGGAGGGTCAGTACTGAGGGAGCGCCGCACTGTGGGAGGGTCGGTACTGAGGGAGCGCCGCACTGTCGGAGGGTCAGTACTGAGGGAGCGCCGCACTGTCGGAGGGTCAGTACTGAGGGAGTGCCGCACCGTCGGAGGGTCAGTACTGAGGGAGCGCCGCACTGTCGGAGGGTCAGTACTGAGGGAGCGCCGCACTGTCGGAGGGTCGGTACTGAGGGAGTGCCGCACTGTCGGTGGGTCAGTACTGAGGGAGCGCCGCACTGTCGGAGGGTCAGTACTGAGGGAGCGCCGCACTGTCGGAGGGTCAGTGCTGAGGGAGCGCCGCACTGTGGGAGGGTCGGTACTGAGGGAGCGCCGCACTGTCGGAGGGTCAGTGCTGAGGGAGCGCCGCACTGTGGGAGGGTCGGTACTGAGGGAGCGCCGCACTGTCGGAGGGTCAGTGCTGAGGGAGCGCCGCACTGTGGGAGGGTCGGTACTGAGGGAGCGCCGCACTGTCGGAGGGTCAGTGCTGAGGGAGCGCCGCACTGTCGGAGGGTCAGTACTGAGGGAGCGCCGCACTGTCGGAGGGTCGGTACTGAGGGAGCGCCGCACTGTCGGAGGGTCGGTACTGAGGGAGCGCCGCACTGTCGGAGGGTCGGTACTGAGGGAGCGCCGCACTGTCGGAGGGTCAGTACTGAGGGAACGCCGCACTGTCGGAGGGTCAGTACTGAGGGAGCGCCGCACTGTCGGAGGGTCGGTACTGAGGGAGCGCCGCACTGTCGGAGGGTCAGTGCTGAGGGAGCGCCGCACTGTCGGAGGGTCGGTACTGAGGGAGCGCCGCACTGTCGGAGGGTCAGTGCTGAGGGAGCGCCGCACTGTCGGAGGGTCGGTACTGAGGGAGCGCCGCACTGTCGGAGGGGCCGTCTTTCGGATGAGACGTTAAACCGAGGCCCCACCTGCCCTCTCAGGTGGATGTAAAAGATCCCACGGCCACTATTTCGGAGAAGAGAAAGGGAGTTCTCCCCGGTGTCCTGGGCCAATATTTATCCCTCAACCAACATCACTGAAACAGATGATCTGGTCATTATCACGTTGCTGTTTGTGGGATCTTGCTGTGCGCAAATTGGCTGCCACGTTTCCTACATTACAACAGTGACTACACTTCAAAAGTACTTCATTGGCTGTAAAGCGCTTTGGGACGTCCTGAGGTTGTGAAAGGCCCGATAGAAATGAAAATCTTTCTTTCTATTATTAAAGAAACGAGGCAGAGAGCCAGGCAGCCCTTTTATTTATTGCACTTACTTTGTCCAACCTGTTCCCTCACCTTCCTCCCCTTCCCCCCTCCCCTACCCTCCTGTGGGTCGGGCGCTGGGCTGTTCTCTCTGCTCTCTGCCTCTGCTCTCTCGCTCTCTTTGCGCTCTCTCTCTCTGCCTCTGCTCTCTCGCTCTCTTTGCGCTCTCTCTCTCTGCTCTCTGCCTCTGCTCTCTCGCTCTCTTTGCGCTCTCTCTCTCTGCCTCTGCTCTCTCGCTCTCTTTGCGCTCTCTCTCTGCGTCTGCTCTCTCGCTCTCTTTGCGCTCTCTCTCTCTGCCTCTGCGCTCTCTCTCTTTGCACTCTCTCTCTTTGCGCTCTCTCTCTTTGCGCTCTCTCTCTTTGCGCTCTCTCTCTTTGCGCTCTCTCTCTTTGCGCTCTCTCTCTTTGCGCTCTCTCTCTTTGCGCTCTCTCTCTTTGCGCTCTCTCTCTTTGCGCTCTCTCTCTTTGCGCTCTCTCACTTTGCGCTCTCTCTCTTTGCGCTCTCTCTCTTTGCGCTCTCTCTCTTTGCGCTCTCTCTCTTTGCGCTCTCTCTCTTTGCGCTCTCTCTCTTTGCGCTCTCTCTCTTTGCGCTCTCTCTCTTTGCGCTCTCTCTCTTTGCGCTCTCTCTCTTTGCGCTCTCTCTCTTTGCGCTCGCTCTCTTTGCGCTCTCTCTCTTTGCGCTCTCTCTCTCTCTTTGCGCTCTCTCTCTCTCTTTGCGCTCTCTCTCTCTCTTTGCGCTCTCTCTCTCTCTTTGCGCTCTCTCTCTCTCTTTGCGCTCTCTCTCTCTCTTTGCGCTCTCTCTCTCTCTTTGCGCTCTCTCTCTCTCTTTGCGCTCGCTCTCTCTTTGCGCTCGCTCTCTCTCTCTCTCTCTCTTTGCGCTCGCTCTCTCTCTCTCTCTCTCTTTGCGCTCGCTCTCTCTCTCTCTGCGCTCGCTCTCTCTCTCTTTGCGCTCGCTCTCTCTCTCTCTCTTTGCGCTCGCTCTCTCTCTCTCTTTGCGCTCGCTCTCTCTCTCTTTGCGCTCGCTCTCTCTCTCTCTTTGCGCTCGCTCTCTCTCTCTCTTTGCGCTCGCTCTCTCTCTCTCTTTGCGCTCGCTCTCTTTGCGCTCGCTCTCTTTGCGCTCGCTCTCTTTGCGCTCGCTCTCTTTGCGCTCGCTCTCTTTGCGCTCGCTCTCTTTGCGCTCGCTCTCTCTCTCTCTTTGCGCTCGCTCTCTCTCTCTCTTTGCGCTCGCTCTCTCTCTCTCTTTGCGCTCGCTCTCTCTCTCTCTTTGCGCTCGCTCTCTCTCTCTCTTTGCGCTCGCTCTCTCTCTCTCTTTGCGCTCGCTCTCTCTCTCTCCTTGCGCTCGCTCTCTCTCTCTCCTTGCGCTCGCTCTCTCTCTCTCTTTGCGCTCGCTCTCTCTCTCTCTTTGCGCTCGCTCTCTCTCTCTCTTTGCGCTCGCTCTCTCTCTCTCTTTGCGCTCGCTCTCTCTCTCTCTTTGCGCTCGCTCTCTCTCTCTCTTTGCGCTCGCTCTCTCTCTCTTTGCGCTCGCTCTCTCTCTCTCTTTGCGCTCGCTCTCTCTCTCTCTTTGCGCTCGCTCTCTCTCTCTCTTTGCGCTCGCTCTCTCTCTCTCTTTGCGCTCGCTCTCTCTCTCTCTTTGCGCTCGCTCTCTCTCTCTCTTTGCGCTCGCTCTCTCTCTCTCTTTGCGCTCGCTCTCTCTCTCTCTTTGCGCTCGCTCTCTCTCTCTCTTTGCGCTCGCTCTCTCTCTCTCTTTGCGCTCGCTCTCTCTCTCTCTTTGCGCTCGCTCTCACTGCGCTGTCTGTCTTGCTGCTCTCTCCGCCTCTGCGGACCCACTACTGATCCCTCCTCTTTGTTCCCCCCCTGCAGTTGGAGCTGGACGGGGAGCGAGTTGCTCTGCCCAAGCTGGAGGGGATCATCGTTCTGAACATTGCGTACTGGGGAGGGGGCTGCCGGCTGTGGGAAGGGACCGGGGACAAGCCCTACCCCCATGCAAGGTAGGTCCCGCATTAAGGGGGGCGGAGGGAGAGAGTCCTGCCCCGTGCCCACTGCACGTGGCGTTACACACCCTGCCCACGATACATCCCCAGATTAATCAAATTATGGCAAAGCCCCTTAATGTACCTGCAGCATCGGAGAGCTCCCAGCACTCCGTGCCTGTTCGAAAGGTGACTTACTTTGTCCACCAGCACCTTCCCAGGGCAACCAGAGAGTCAGAACCTTCAGGGGAGGGGGGGAGAGAGACAGAACCTTCAGGAGAGGGGGGAGAGAGTCAGAACCTTCAGGGGAGGGGGGAGAGAGTCAGAACCTTCAGGGGAGGGGGGGAGAGAGACAGAACCTTCAGGGGAGGGGGGGGAGAGAGACAGAACCTTCAGGGGAGGGGGGGGGAGAGAGACAGAACCTTCAGGGGAGGGGGGAGAGAGAGTCAGAACCTTCAGGAGAGGGGGGAGAGAGTCAGAACCTTCAGGGGAGGGGGGAGAGAGTCAGAACCTTCAGGGGAGGGGGGAGAGAGTCAGAACCTTCAGGGGAGGGGGGAGAGAGTCAGCACCTTCAGGGGAGGGGGGAGAGAGTCAGAACCTTCAGGGGAGGGGGGAAGAGAGTCAGAACTTTCCGGGGAAACATAGGAACAGGAGTAGGCCATTCAGCCCCTCGTGCCTGCTCCGCCATTTGATAAGATCATGGCTGATCTGTGATCTAACTCCATATACCTGCCTTTGGCTCCATATCCCTTAATACCTTTGGTTGCCAAAAAGCTATCTATCTCAGATTTAAATTTAGCAATTGAGCTAGCATCAATTGCCGTTTGCGGAAGAGAGTTCCAAACTTCTACCACCCTTTGTGTGTAGAAATGTTTTCTAATCTCACTCCTGAAAGGTCTGGCTCTAGTTTTTAGACTATGCCCCCTACTCCTAGAATCCCCAACCAGTGGAAATAGTTTCTCTCTATCCACCCTATCTGTTCCCCTTAATATCTTATAAACTGCGATCAGATCACCCCTTAACCTTCGAAACTATGGAGAATACAACCCCAATTTGTGTAATCTCTCCTCGTAACTTAACCCTTGAAGTCCGGGTATCATTCTAGTAAACCTACGCTGCACTCCCTCCAAGGCCAATATGTCCTTCCGAAGGTGCGGTACCCAGAACTGCTCACAGTACTCCAGGTGCGGTCTAACCAGGGTTTTGTATAGCTGCAGCATAACTTCTGCCCCCTTGTACACTCGTCCTCTAGATATAAAGGCCAGCATTCCATTTGCCTTCTTGATTATTTTCTGCACCCGTTCATGACACTTCAATGATCTGTGTACCTGAACCCCTAAGTCCCTTTGGACATCCACTGTTTTTAACTTTTTACCATTTAGAAAGTACCCTGTTCTATCCTTTTTTGATCCAAAGTGGATGACCTCACATTTGTCTACATTGAATTCCATTTGCCACAGTTTTGCCCATTCACCTAATCTATCAATATCCCTTTGTAATTTTATGTTTTCATCTACACTGCTTACAATGTCACCAATCTTTGTGTCATCGGCAAACTTAGATATGAGACTTTCTATGCCTTCATCTAAGTCGTTAATAAATATTGTGAATAATTGAGGCCCCAAGACAGATCCCTGCAGGAGGAGGGCGGAGAGAGTCGAAACCTTCAGGGGAGGAGGGCGGAGAGAGTCGAAACCTTCAGGGGAGGGCAGAGGGAAGAGGGGGCAGCAGAGGGGAGGGAAGAGAGAGAGGAGGGGAGCGGAGCTCCGAGAGGGGAGGGGAGTGGAGTGGAGTGGAGGGGAGGGCAGTGCGTTAGTCGGGGGAATGTGGCAATTGGCAGGAATAGTTCCCCCTGGAACTCATTGTTCACTGAAATCTCCTTCAGCCACGGGCAGCAATGAAAGTGGGAGCCCAGCAGGGGGCAGCAATGGCCTCTTTGCCGGCGTGCCTTTGCCGTGCTGGTTCTGCCGGGTTTCCCGATCACTGCCTCGGTCACATTACAGTCACAGTTTCTTCATTCAGTTGCAAAATGTCGGTTAATGATGTCTCAACAGTGGATTCTATTTGTCCAACCAGCCTGAAATATAGATCAGTGTGAGGTGGAGCATTTCAGCAGGAAGAATGAGGGGGCCACAGACTGCTCGGATAATAAGAGTGAATGGGGTAGAGGAGCAGAGGGATCTGGGGGGACAGATACACAAATCATTAAAGTAGCGACGCAGGTTAATAAGGCCATAAAAAAATCAAACCAAACACTGGGGTTCATTTCTAGAGGGATAGAATTGAAAAGCAGAAAAGTTATGTTAAACTTGTATAGAACCTCGGTTAGACCACACTTGGAGTATTGTGAACAGTTCTGGTCTCCATATTATAAAAAGGATATAGAGGCACTGGAGAAGGTGCAAAAAAAAGATTCACAAGGATGATACCAGAACTGAGAGTTTATACCTATCAGGAAAGATTGAACAGGCTGGGGCTCTTTTCTGTAGAAAAAGAGAAGACGGAGGGGTGACCTGATAGAGGTCTTTAAGATTCTGAAAGGGTTTGATAGGGTGGATGTAGAGAAGATATTTCCACTTGTGGGGAGACCAGAACTAGGGGCCATAAATATAAGATAGTCACTAATAAATCCAATAGGGAATTCAGGAGAAACTTCTTTACCCAGAGAGTGGTGAGAATGTGGAACTCACTCCCACAAGGAGTAGTTGAGGCGAATAACATAGATACATTTCAGGGGAAGCTGGATAAACACATGAGGGAGAAAGGAATAGAAGGATATGGTGATAGGGTGAGATGAAGTAGGGAGGGAGGAGGCTCGTGTGGAGCATAAACACCGGGATAGACCGGTTGGGCCGAAGGGCCTGTTTCTGTGCTGTAAATTCTATGTAATTCCATGAAATACCCAGCAGCAAATAGGAATGGTTAAAAGCTAAATATACCCGATGCCATGGTATCCGGGTGCAGGGGAGGGATACTACGTTCAGTTCTGGGCACCGCACCTCAGGAAGGATATATTGGCCTTGGAGGGAGTGCAGTGCAGATTCACCAGAATGATACCAGGACTCAAAGGGTTAAATTATGAGGACAGATTGCAGAAACTTGGTTTGTATTCCCTCGAGTTGCATAGACTGGGCTTGTATTCTCTCGAGTATAGAAGATTATGGGGTGATCTAATTGAGGTGTTTAAGATGATTGAAGGATTTGATAGGGTAGATAGAGAGAAACTATTTCCTCTGGTGTGGGGGGACTCCAGAACAAGGGGGAATAACCTTAAAATTATAGCCAGGCCGTTCAGGGGTGATGTCGGGAAGCATTTCTTCACACAAAGGGGAGTGGAAATCTGGAACTCTCTCCCCCAAAAAAGTTGTTGATGCTGGGGGTCAATTGAAAATTTCAAGACTCAGATCGATAGATTTTTGTGGGTGAGGGGATTAAGGGATTAAGGGATATGGAACCAAGGTGGGTAAATGGAGTTAAGATACAGATCAACCATGATCTAATAGAATGGCGGAACAGGCTCGAGGGGCTGAATGGCCTCCTCCTGTTCCTATGTTCTAGGGGAAGGATTCACAATCGCACTTGATTTAAATAGCAGAGATAGGAGCATCACACGGAGACACTAAGTATCGTCCGCTGATAATTTGTTTACATCAGGCCTCGGAACATGGAACTCCACTGGCCAGGTGTGATGGTAAAGTATGGGGGAGGGAAGTACCCGCAGTCCAGGATATTCAGAGGCCTGGTGCGAGTAGATTTAACTTTTATGGAACAGGAGACTGGAAGTTGGGAGAGTTGCTATCTCTCTCTTTCTCACTCTTACTCTAAAGAGCTGAATTCCAGAGGTGAGGTGAGAGTGACTGCCCTTGACATCAAGGCAGCATTTGACCGAGTGTGGCACCAAGGAGCCCGAGTAAAATTGAAGTCAGTGGGAATCGGGGGGAAAACTCTCCAGTGGCTGGAGTCATACCTAGCACAAAGGAAGATGGTAGTGGTTGTTGGAGGCCAATCATCTCAGCCCCAGGACATTGCTGCAGGAGTTCCTCAGGGCAGTGTCCTAGGCCCAACCATCTTCAGCTGCTTCATCAATGACCTTCCCTCCATCATAAGGTCAGAAATGGGGATGTTCGCTGATGATTGCACAGTGTTCAGTTCCATTCGCAACCCCTCAGATAATGAAGCAGTCCGAGCCTGCATGCAGCAAGACCTGGACAACATCCAGGCTTGGGCTGATAAGTGGCAAGTAACATTCGTGCCAGACAAGTGCCAGGCAGTGACCATCTCCAACAAGAGAGAGTCTAACCACCTCCCCTTGACATTCAACGGCATTACCATCGCCGAATCCCCCACCATCAACATCCTGGGGGTCACCATTGACCAGAAACTTAACTGGACCAGCCACATAAATACTGTGGCTACAAGAGCAGGTCAGAGGCTGGGTATTCTGTGGTGAATGACTCACCTCCTGACTCCCCAAAGCCTTTCCACCATCTACAAGGCACAAGTCAGGAGTGTGATGGAATACTCTCCACTTGCCTGGATGAGTGTAGCTCCAACAACACTCAAGAAGCTCGACACCATCCAGGACAAAGCAGCCCGCTTGTTTGGCACCCCATCCACCACCCTAAACATTCACTCCCTTCACCACCGGCGCACAGTAGCTGCAGTGTGTACCATCCACAGGATGCACTGCAGCAACTCGCCAAGGCTTCTTCAACAGCACCTCCCAAACCCACGACCTCTACCACCTAGAAGGACAAGAGCAGCAGGCACATGGGAACAACACCGCCTGCACGTTCCCCTCCAAGTCACACACCATCCCGACTTGGAAATATATCGCCGTTCCTTCATCGTCGCTGGGTCAAAATCCTGGAACTCCCTTCCTAACAGCACTGTGGGAGAACCTTCACCACACGGACTGCAGCGGTTCAAGAAGGCGGCTCACCACCACCTTCTCAAGGGCAATTAGAGATGGGCAATAAATACTGGCCTGGCCAGCGACGCCCACACCCCATGAACGAATAAAAAAAACTCTCACTCTCACTCACTTTCTCTCACTCACTCTCTTAACTCACTCTCTTACTCTTTCACTCTCACTCGCGCTCTCACTCTCTTATTCACTCACTCAATCACTCGCTCTCTTACTCTCACTCTCTTTTACTCTCTCACTCACTCTCTTACTCTCACTCACTTTCTCTCACTCACTCTCTTAACTCACTCTCTTACTCTTTCACTCTCTCACTTGCGCTCTCACTCTCTTATTAACTCACTCACCCACTCTTACTCACTCACTCGCTCTCTTACTCACTCACTCGCTCTCTTACTCACTCGCTCTCTTACTCACTCACTCGCTCTCTTACTCACTCACTCGCTCTCTCACTCGCTCTCTTACTCTCACTCGCTCTCTTTTACTCACTCACTCTCTTTTACTCACTCTCTTACTCTCTCACTCACTTTCACTCGCACTCTTTTTCTCTCTCTCTGTCATAATAAGAGTGTCCTGGGGCCAATATTTATCCCTCAACCAACATCACTAAAACAGGTTATCTGGTCATTATCACATTGCTGTTTGTGGGATCTTGCTATGCACTAATTGGCTGCCGCATTTCCTACATTAGAACAGTGACTACACTTTACAAAGTACTTAATTGGCTGTAAAGTGCTTTGGGAAATCCTGAGGTTGTGAAAGGCGTTATATGAATACGAGTCTTTCTTCCTTTCTTTCTACATAAAAGTAACAACATAGAAACAGCCATTCGGCCCACCTAGTCTGTGTTGGCCTTTACTCTCCACGCCAGCAAACAGGTCTAATCACCCGTTCCCAAATCCCTTCAGCCCCTTTTCCTTCATCCACCTAGCCGACCTTGATGGGCTGGCTCAGTCCAGGCACGAGCTGGATCCCTGGGCCATCCCACGCTGCCTGCCAGAGGTCACGAGTACAAAATGTGCCACACCCTTGAAGCAGAAACCATTTGTTTATTTTCTCGAGTGGCTATTAGCCGGCCCTTGTGACCAGTGGAAATGCTGAGCAGGCCTGTCACTGCACGTCTGTCACCGATTACAGTAAGCCCTTCGATTGTGACAGCCGAGGAAACATCTGGATGTGGAGACCGACTGTCACAGAATTATGACGGCCTCGATTTCCGCACCCAGTACGGTGCAGCTTGTGAGGAGTCTGATGGGTGGGGAATCACAGGGGAACGTGGCTACAGCTTCACAGCATAGAATATCCCAGCAATTCCAGACTGAGGCATGATTCTGGATTCAATACTATATGGACGGGCTGACAACTTGCATTTATACAGCGCCTTTAACGTAGTAAAACGTCCCTCGGCGCTTTACGGGCGATTATCAGACAGAAGGGATCAGTGGGACTGATTGGAGGTTTTGTGACTTTTATATACTGGTCGATTTCCTGTTGCTTTGCACACACAGAGAATCAGCACTAGTGTAGAGTTAGGCTGAAGCAGGGTTTAATTGGACCAGTACGCACAGATATAAATCACTCCCCATATTCACTACAAAAGCAAAATACTGCGGATGCTGGATATTTGCATTAGAAACAGAAGAATCATAGAAAGGTTACAGCATGGAAGGAGGCCATTCGGCCCATCGAGTCCGTGCCGGCTCTATGCAAGAGCAATCCAGATAGTCCCACTCCCCCGCCCTATCCCCACAGCCCTGCACATTTTTTTCCTTTCAAGTACTTATCCAGTTTCCTTTTGAAGGCCATGATTGAATCTGCCTCCACCACCCCCTCGGGCAGTGCATTCCAGATCCCAACCACTCGCTGTGTAAAAAAGTTTTTCCTCATGTCACCTTTGGTTCTTTTGCCAATCACCTTAAATCTATGTCCTCTGGTTCTTGACCCTTCCACCAATGGGGACAGTTTCTCTCTATCTACTCTGTCTAGACCCTTCATGATTTTGAACACCTCGATCAAATCTCCTCGCAACCTTCTCTGTTCCAAGGAGAACAACCCCAGCTTCTCCAGTCTATCCACATAATTAAAGTCCCTCATCCCTGGAATCATTCTAGTAAATCTCTTCTGCACCCTCTCTAAGGCCTTCACATCCTTCCTAAAGTGCGGTGCCCAGAACTGGACACAATACTCCAGTTGTGGTTGAACCAGTGTTTTATAAAGGTTCATCATGACTTCCATACTTTTGTACTCTGTGCCTCTATTTATAAAGCCCAGAATCCCGTATGCTTTTTTAACCGCTTTCTCAATCTGCCCTGCCACCTTCAACGATTTGTGCACATTTACCCCCAGATCTCTCTGTTCCTCTGGAAAACACTCAACGGATCAGGGCAGCATCTGTGGAGAGAGAAACAGAGTTAACGTTTCAGGTCGATGACCTTTCATCAGAACCGACTCTACATTCTGTCCTTTTATTTAATACTTAATTCTGGGCAGTTTGGGAAGCAGGTTACAGTTGGTTTGAGCATTTGGAGTTTCTCTGCGGGCTGTGGCACCACCACTGGTGGGAGTCTGTAATTACAGCGTGACCAGTTTACATAGGCTCTTCCCATTATAAATGTGATCATTGGAATTTATAACAGCAAAAAGGTGACACCAAGGGTATGCAGACAGTTTTTAATGTATTGGAGAAAGAGATGATGAAGAATTCATTGCTTAAGATCACAAATGCTAGTGTCCTGCATGACACCCTTTTTATTAAGTGGCTCCTTGTTTTGTTTGTCTGTTTATTTTATTCTGGCCAGTGTATTCTCTGACCCTTTAATTGACTTTGTTTTCCTTGCAGCCATGATGATGGCCTATTGGAGGTGGTTGGTGTTTATGGCTCCTTCCACTGCGCTCAAATCCACGTGAAACTGGCCAATCCAGTGCGACTGGGACAGGCGCATACAGTGAGAGTAAGAACACAGCCCTCTGAGTGTGAACAATCTTTCCAATCATTGACCCCCGGGTTAGAGAGGGGCAAATCAGTGACCCCCGGGTTAGAGAGGGGCAAATCAGTGACCCCCGGGTTAGAGAGGGGCAAATCAGTGACCCCCGGGTTAGAGAGGGGCAAATCAGTGACCCCCGGGTTAGAGAGGGGCAAATCAGTGACCCCCGGGTTAGAGAGGGGCAAATCAGTGACCCCCGGGTTAGAGAGGGGCAAATCAGTGACCCTCGGGTTAGAGAGGGGGGCAAATCAGTGACCCCCGGGTTAGAGAGGGGGGCAAATCAGTGACCCCCGGGTTAGAGAGGGGCAAATCAGTGACCCCCGGGTTAGAGAGGGGGGCAAATCAGTGACCCCCCGGGTTAGAGAGGGGGGCAAATCAGTGACCCCCCGGGTTAGAGAGGGGGGCAAATCAGTGACCCCCGGGTTAGAGAGGGGGGCAAATCAGTGACCCCCGGGTTAGAGAGGGGGGCAAATCAGTGACCCCCGGGTTAGAGAGGGGGGCAAATCAGTGACCCCCGGGATAGAGAGGGGCAAATCAGTGACCCCCGGGTTAGAGAGAGGGGAAATCAGTGACCCCCGGGTTAGAGAGGGGGGCAAATCAGTGACCCCCAGGTTAGAGAGGGGGCAAATCAGTGACCCCTGGGTTAGAGAGGGGGGCAAATCAGTGACCCCCGGGTTAGAGAGGGGCAAATCAGTGACCCCCGGGTTAGAGAGGGGCAAATCAGTGACCCCCGGGTTAGAGAGAGGGGAAAATCAGCCAGGGTTCCAGCTCCTGATCACTGTCCAGTGACCCCTGGGTTAGAGAGAGGGGAAATCAGCCAGGGTTCCTGCTCCTGATCACTGTCCAGTAACTCCCTGCTAGGAGCCATGTGTATGTGGGTAGGTAGGATGTGTGGTGTTTGGGGGTTCTGGGTTTGTGGTGTTTGAGGGTTCTGTGTGGGCAGTGTTTGGGGGTTGTGTGTGGGCGGTGTTTGGGGGTTCTGTGTGTGGGCGGTGTTTGGGGGTTCTGTGTGTGGGCGGTGTTTGGGGGTTCTGTGTGTGGGCGGTGTTTGGGGGTTCTGTGTGTGGGCGGTGTTTGGGGGTTCTGTGTGGGCTGAGTTTGGGGGTTCTGTGGGCGGTGTTTGGGGGTTCTGTGGGTGGTGTATGGGGGTTCTGTGGGTGGTGTATGGGGGTTCTGTGGGTGGTGTATGGGGGTTCTGTGGGTGGTGTTTGGGGGTTCTGTGGGTGGTGTTTGGGGGTTCTGTGTGTGCGGTGTTTGGGGGTTCTATGTGGGCGGTGTTTGGGGGTTCTGTGTGTGGGCGATGTTTGGGGGTTGTGTGTGGGCGATGTTTGGGGGTTGTGTGTGGGCGGTGTTTGGGGGTTCTGTGTGTGGGCGGTGTTTGGGGGTTCTGTGTGTGGGCGATGTTTGGGGGTTCTGTGTGTGGGCGGTGTTTGGGGGTTCTGTGTGTGGGCGGTGTTTGGGGGTTCTGTGTGTGGGCGATGTTTGGGGGTTCTGTGTGTGGGCGATGTTTGGGGGTTCTGTGTGGGCGATGTTTGGGGGTTCTATGTGGGCGGTGTTTGGGGGTTCTGTGTGGGCGGTGTTTGGGGGTTCTATGTGGGCGGTGTTTGGGGGTTCTGTGTGGGCGATGTTTGGGGGTTCTGTGGGTGGTGTTTGGGGGTTCTGTGGGTGGTGTATGGGGGTTCTGTGGGTGGTGTATGGGGGTTCTGTGGGTGGTGTTTGGGGGTTCTGTGGGTGGTGTATGGGGGTTCTGTGGGTGGTGTTTGGGGGTTCTGTGGGTGGTGTTTGGGGGTTCTGTGTGTGGGCGGTGTTTGGAGGTTCTGTGTGTGTGCGGTGTTTGAGGGTTCTGTGTGTGCGGTGTTTGGGGGTTCTATGTGGGCGGTGTTTGGGGGTTCTGTGTGTGGGCGATGTTTGGGGGTTGTGTGTGGGCGGTGTTTGGGGGTTCTGTGTGTGGGCGATGTTTGGGGGTTCTGTGTGTGGGCGATGTTTGGGGGTTCTGTGTGTGGGCGGTGTTTGGGGGTTCTGTGTGGGCGGTGTTTGGGGGTTCTATGTGGGCGGTGTTTGGGGGTTCTGTGTGGGCGATGTTTGGGGGTTCTGTGTGTGCGGTGTTTGGGGGTTCTGTGTGGGCGATGTTTGGGGGTTCTGTGGGTGGTGTTTGGGGGTTCTGTGGGCGGTGTTTGGGGGTTCTGTGGGCGGTGTTTGGGGGTTCTGTGGGCGGTGTTTGGGGGTTCTGTGGGCGGTGTTTGGGGGTTCTGTGGGCGGTGTTTGGGGGTTCTGTGGGCGGTGTATGGGGGTTCTGTGTGTGTTCGGTGTTTGGGGGTTCTGTGTGTGTGCGGTGTTTGGGGGTTCTGTGTGTGGGCGGTGTTTGGGGTTTCTGTGTGGGCGGTGTTTGGGGGTTCTATGTGGGCGGTGTTTGGGGGTTCTGTGTGGGCGGTGTTTGGGGGTTCTGTGTGTGTGCGGTGTTTGGGGGTTCTGTGTGTGTGCGGTGTTTGGGGGTTCTGTGTGTGTGCGGTGTTTGGGGGTTCTGTGTGGGCGGTGTTTGGGGGTTCTATGTGGGCGGTGTTTGGGGGTTCTGTGTGTGGGCGGTGTTTGGGGGTTCTGTGTGGGCGGTGTTTGGGGGTTCTATGTGGGCGGTGTTTGGGGGTTCTGTGTGTGGGCGGTGTTTGGGGGTTCTGTGTGTGGGCGGTGTTTGGGGGTTCTGTGTGGGCGGTGTTTGGGGGTTCTGTGTGGGCGGTGTTTGGGGGTTCTGTGTGGGCGGTGTTTGGGGGTTCTATGTGGGCGGTGTTTGGGGGTTCTATGTGGGCGGTGTTTGGGGGTTCTCTGTGGGCGGTGTTTGGGGGTTCTATGTGGGCGGTGTTTGGGGGTTCTGTGTGTGGGCGGTGTTTGGGGTTTCTATGTGGGCGGTGTTTGGGGGTTCTGTGTGTGCGCAGTGTTTGGGGGTTCTGTGTGGGCGGTGTTTGGGGGTTCTGTGTGGGCGGTGTTTGGGGGTTCTGTGTGGGCGGTGTTTGGGGGTTCTGTGTGGGCGGTGTTTAGGGGTTCTGTGTGGGCGGTGTTTGGGGGTTCTGTGTGGGCGGTGTTTGGGGGTTCTGTGTGGGCGGTGTTTAGGGGTTCTGTGTGTGCTGTGTTTGGGGGTTCTGTGTGTGGGTGGTGTTTGGGGGTTCTGTGTGTGGGTGGTGTTTGGGGGTTCTGTGTGTGGGTGGTGTTTGGGGGTTCTGTGTGTGGGTGGTGTTTGGGGGTTCTGTGTGTGTGCGGTGTTTGGGGGTTCTGTGTGGGCGGTGTTTGGGGGTTCTGTGTGTGGGTGGTGTTTGGGGGTTCTGTGTGGGCGGCGTTTAGGGGTTCTGTGTGTGCTGTGTTTGGGGGTTCTGTGTGTGTGGTGTTTGGGGGTTCTGTGTGTGTGGTGTTTGGGGGTTCTGTGTGGGCGGTGTTTGGGGGTTCTGTGTGGGCGGTGTTTGGGGGTTCTGTGTGGGCGATATTTGGGGGTTCTGTTTGTGCGGTGTTTGGGGGTTCTGTGTGTGTGGTGTTTGGGGGTTCTGTGTGTGCGGTGTTTGGGGGTTCTGTGTGGGCGATGTTTGGGGGTTCTGTTTGTGCGGTGTTTGGGGGTTCTGTGTGTGTGCGGTGTTTGGGGGTTCTGTGTGGGCGGTGTTTGGGGGTTCTGTTTGTGCGGTGTTTGGGGGTTCTGTGTGCGCGGTGTTTGGGGGTTCTGTGTGTGCGGTGTTTGGGGGTTCTGTGTGGGCGGTGTTTGGGGGTTCTGTGTGGGCGGTGTTTAGGGGTTCTGTGTGTGCTGTGTTTGGGGGTTCTGTGTGTGGGCGATGTTTGGGGGTTCTGTGTGTGTGGTGTTTGGGGGTTCTGTGTGTGGGTGGTGTTTGGGGGTTCTGTGTGTGTGCGGTGTTTTGGGGTTCTGGGTCTGTGGTGTTTGGGGGTTCTGGGTGATACAGCTTTATTAAGCCATGTCTTACCGTGATTGTTTGGCTGAGCTTTTAACCCTCTTTCCCCTCTTCCCCCCCCCCCCCCCCCCCCCCCGTTTCCCCTCTCTCCCTCAGCTGATCCTGAAGAGCTCCGTGATGCCTATGCAAGTGGACGGTGAACCCTGGGTTCAGGGCCCCTGTACGGTTGTGATCACTCACAAAACCCACGCTCTAATGATTTTGCCCCCGAGTGACCAGGAGGAGGTCGATGCCCTGAGTGTGCCTGAGCCAGAGCACGGCAGGGAGCGAGAGCAGACAGATGGGGACACCTAAGGACACTGGTGTTGGGTGCGGGGGGTCTCGTACAGGCTGGTTGACTGGTGGGACCCTCTGTCGGAACTGATGAAGATGCACTTTACCAGAAGGATTGCTTCCTTTCTGCTTGGCTTGTGATTGGCGGAGAGACCACAGGTCCTGAAATGGTGTTGAGACGCTCAGCTCCTACAGATAATGCTCTGAGATGTCACACGTTTCATTCTGTAGTGATGGGGAGAGCTGCCTGATACTGGGGAGACCCACAGAGGGGGAAGGGTCTCAGGGAATTGAGGTGGGAGCACTGTACTCACCGCACCCACTAGCACCACCTGCTCACCTCACTTTCTGTGACTGCTCGAGGTTTGATTCAGCATGTCTCCCACTCACCGTCCACTTCTGTTTGACAGATGCAACATTCCTTTTCTCCCTTCCCGGTTATTGGAAAGAGGAATGGACGGAGGCCATTAGAATCCAGGGCAAGCTGGCTCACACACTGCGGGCATCTCTCTGGGACGTGGATTCAAGTCTAGTCCACCCCAGACTGACGAGGTGAAATCCCCACTGCTGGCTTGAAAATGAGACTACACCCAGCTCCTGATGAGGTTCTGCTCAAGTATAAGTCCCCCCGCTCCCAGAAATTAATACTGACCGGCACTCAGACAGGGCTGGACAATTGGAGCGGGAACTGGAGAAACACAGGGCACTCTTCTAAAGTTAGGGCTGTGGCACATTGGCAGGACAGTTGTAGGCAGATTTACTCTGTATCTGACCCGTGCTGTACCTGCCCTGGGAGTGTTTGATGGGACAGTGTAGAGGGAGCTTTACTCTGTATCTAACCCTGTACCTTCCCTGGGAGTGTTTGATGGGACAGTGTAGAGGGAGCTTTACTCTGTATCTATCCCGTGCTGTACCTGCCCTGGGAGTGTTTGATGGGACAGTGTAGAGGGAGCTTTACTCTGTATCTATCCCGTGCTGTACCTGCCCTGGGAGTGTTTGATGGGACAGTGTAGAGGGAGCTTTACTCTGTATCTAACCTGTGCTGTACCTGCCCTGGGAGTGTTTGATGGGACAGTGTAGAGGGAGCTTTACTCTGTATCTAACCCAGTACCTGCCCTGGGAGCGTTTGATGCTGACGGATCTGTCATCTCAATTAATTCACTTGAAACAGAGGATAAAGCTGCAGCCTCCTCCTCCCTATAGTCCAGTTCTAATGATGCAATTCACACTAGTTAGTCCGCTGCAGAACGATGGGATTGGCTGGTCAGATGTGGTTTGCCCCTCTCCCAGGCACCCTCCCCACTCCCACTCCATCACATTCTATTTTTGAAGTTGTTGTTTCTGAATCTTTCTGTCGATGTGGTTTAATGTTTTTTTCTTGCATTGCGGTGTTTGCACTTGCTCAGGACCTTGTGGAGTCTTTGCACTGCCTGTTTACTGTGCTGTTGTTACCGGTTAATCCACTGTCATTTATTTAAGGAATCTGCACTGCATTCGTGATTTGCCCGCACTGACTGACTGACTGACTGACTGACTGATTGATGGGGCAGCAACAACAACCACCTCCATTTATATAGCGCCTTTAACATAGTGAAATGTCCCAAGGCGCTTCACAGGAGTGATTGTCAAACAAAATCTGACACCGAGCCACATAAGGAGATATTAGGACAGGTGACCAACAGCTTGGTCACAGAGGTAGGTTTTAAGGGATGGGGTGACTGGGCAGTGGGGCTGCACCAGTGCCCTGCCGCCCCCCCGTGCGCTGGCCCGTGCGTTATTACCCCGATCCCTGATGTACCCAGCTTGCACTTCCTGTCGGAGTGAGTGTCTCTCACTGTGAGCCATGTCGCTCTGTAACCTGTCCCGTCTCCCTCCCTCAGTAGATATTTTGTTTACACCCATGCTTCAGTGTTACCCTCCCCGGGTCCCTGTAATATCCAGTGTTCTCGTTCTGTGTGATTGTGTTTTGTGTAAGTGGGGAAGGCAGATTAACATTGGTCAAAGTACTCAAACTTTGTAACTTCAATAATGTGAAATAAATTTGGGGAAACCTCACTGATGTGTCGTCTTCACACAGGTCCTAGATAATTCACACACTGAATCGGCCAAGTGACAGGAAACAGAGAGCAGTGGTGAATGGTTGTTTTTCGGACTGGAGGGAGGTGTACAGTGGTGTTCCCCAGGGGTCAGTACTAGGACCACTGCTTTTCTTGATATAAATGACTTGGACTTGGGAGTACAGGGCACAATTTCTAAATTTGCAGATGACACAAAACTTGGAAGGATAGTAAACAGTGAGGAGGATAGTGATAGACTTCAAGAGGATATAGACAGGCTGGTGGAATGGGTGGACATGTGGCAGATGAAATTTAACGCAGAAAAAAGCGAAGCAATACATTTCGGTAGAAAACATAGAAAATAGGAGCAGGAGTAGGCCATTCGGCCCTTCGAGCCTGCTCCATCATTCAATATGATCATGGCTGATCCTCTATCTCAATACCATATTCCCGCTCTCTCCCCATACCCCTTGATGCCTTTTGTGTCTAGAAATCTATCTAGCTCCTTCTTAAATATATTCAGTGACTTGGCCTCCACAGCCTTCTGTGGTAGAGAATTCCACAGATTCACCATCCTCTGAGTGAAGAAATTTCTCCTCATCTCAGTCCTAAATGTCCTATCCCGTGTCCTGAGACTGACCCCTCGTTCTGGACCCCCCCCCAGCCAGGGGAAACATCCTCCCTGCATCCAGTCTGTCTGTCTAGCGCTGTCAGAATTTTATACGTTTCAATGAGATCCTCTCTCATTCTTCTAAACTCGAGTGAATACAGGCCTAGTCGACCCAATCTCTCCTCATACGACAGTCCTGCCATCCCAGGAATCAGTCTGGTGAACCTTCGCTGCACTCCCTCCATGGCAAGTATATCCTTTCTTAGGTAAGGAGACCAAAACTGCACACAATATTCCAGGTGTGCTCTCACCAAGGCCCTGTATAACTGCAGTAAGACATCCTTGCTCCTGTACTCAAATCCTCTTGCAATGAAGGCCAACATACCATTTGCCATCCTAACTGTTTGCTGCACCTACATGTTTGCTTTCAGTGACTGGTGTACAAGGACACCCAGGTCCTTTTGTACATCAACATTCCCCAATCTATCACCATTTAAATAATACTCTGCCTTTCTGTTTTTCCTTCCGAAGTGGATAACTTCACATTTATCCACATTATACTGCACCTGCCATGTATTTGCCCACTCACTCAACTTGTCTAAATCGCCTTGAAGCCTCTTTGCATCCTCCTCACAACTCATGATCCCACCTAGTTTTGTGTCGTCAGCAAACTTGGAAATATTACATTTGGTTCCCTCATCCAAATCATTGATATATATTGTGAATAGCTGGGGCCCAAGCACTGATCCCTGTGGTACCCCACTAGTCACTGCCTGCCACCCCGAAAAAGACCCATTTATTCCTACTCTCTGTTTCCTGTCTGTCAACCAATTCTCAATCCATGCCAGTATATTCCCCCCAATCCCATGTGCTTTAATTTTGTACACTAACCTCTTATGTGGGACTTTATCAAAGGCCTTCTGAAAATCCAAATAAACCACATCCACTGGTTCTCCCTTATCTATTCTACCAGTTACATCCTCAAAAAACTCCAGTAGGTTTGTCAAACATGATTTCCCTTTCATAAATCCATGTTAACTTTGTCTAATTCCGTTGATATTTTTTAAGTGTCCTGTTATCACATCCTTTATAATAGACTCGAGCATTTTCCCTACTACTGATGTTAGGCTAACCGGTCTGTAGTTCCCTGTTTTCTCTCTCCCTTTTTTTAAATAGTGGGGTTACATTTGCCACCCTCCAATCTGCAGGAACTATTCCATAATCTATAGAATTTTGGAAGATGACAACTAATGCATCCACTATTTCCATGGCTGTCTCTTCTGGTACTCTGGGATGCAGATTATCAGGTCCTGGGGATTTATCGTCTTTCAGTCCCATTAATTTCTCCAGCACTTTTTTTACTAATACTAATTTCCTTTAATTCCTCCTTCTCACTAGTCCCATGGTTCCCTGGCATTTCTGGGAAGTTATTTGTGTCCTCTTCCGTGAAGACAGAACCAAAGTATTTGTTTAATTGCTCTGCCATTTCCTTGTTCCCCATTATAAATTCTCCCATTTCTAACTGTAAGAAGAACGAGGAGAGGCAATGTAAACTAGAGGACACAATTCTAAAAGGGGTACAGGAACAGAGAGATCTGGGGGTATATGTGCACAAATCATTGAAGGTGGCAGGGCAGGTTTAGAAAGCAGTTTAAAAAGCATACGGGATCCTGGGCTTTATAAATAGATGTAAGGAATCTTACAACACCAGGTTATAGTCCAACTGTTTTATTTGAAAATCACAAGCTTTCGGAGGCTTTCTCCTTCGTCGGGTGAGCAAGTGTGGGATTCCATGGAAGTTTACCGCATTTATAGTCAGAGAACAATACCTGGTGATTACAGATGATCTTTCCAACTGCCCGTTGTCAAGGCAATCAAAGTGTTCAGACAGAGTGATGTTACCTACAGGACCACCGAATATACAAACGGCCAGAACAAAAGACAGACAGAGAGAGAGAGAGAGAGGAACATCCGAAAGGAAGAAAAAGACAGTGACCTGTTGTATTAAAAACAGATAACTTTTTTTCGCTGGTGGGGTTACGTGTAGCGTGACATGAACCCAAGATCCCGGTTGAGGCCGTCCTTATGTGTGCGGAACTTGACTATCAATTTCTGTTCGACGATTTTGCGTTGTCGTGTGTCTCGAAGGCCGCCTTGGAGAACGCTTACCCGAAGATCGGTGGCTGAATGTCCTTGACTGCTGAAGTGTTCCCCGACTGGGAGGGAATGCTCCTGTCTGGCGATTGTTGCGCGGTGTCCGTTCATCCGTTGTCGCAGTGTCTGCATGGTCTCGCCAATGTACCATGCTCCGGGGCATCCTTTCCTGCAACTTATGAGGTGGACAACGTTGGCCGAGTCACAGGAGTATGAACCATGTACCTGGTGGGTGGTGTCCTCTCGTGTGATGGTGGTGTCTGTGTCGATGATCTGGCACGTCTTGCAGAGGTTGCCGTGGCAGGGTTGTGTGGTGTCGTGGACGCTGTTCTCCTCAAAGCTGGGTAATTTGCTGCAAACGATGGTCTGTTTGAGGTTGGGTGGCTGTTTGAAGGCGAGTAGTGGAGGTGTCGGGATGGCCTTAGCGAGGTATTCGTCATCATCGATGACATGTTGAAGGCTGGGGAGAACATGGCGTCGTTTCTCTGCTCCGGGGGAGTACTGGACGACGAAGGGTACTCTGTTGGTTGCGTTCCGCCAAGTTCCGCACCCATGAGGACGGCCTCAACCAGGATCTTGGGTTCATGTCACGCTACACGTAACCCCACCAGCGAAAAAAGAGTTATCTGTTTTTAATACAACGGGTCATTCTCTGTCTTTCTCTTCCTTTCGGATGTTTCTCTCTCTCTCTCTCTCTGTCTGTCTCTTGTTCTGGCCGTTTGTATATTCGGTGGTCCTGTAGGTAACACCACTCTGTCTGAACACTTTGATTGCCTTGACAACGGGCAGTTGGAAAGATTATCTGTAATCACCAGGTATTGTTCTCTGACTATAAATGCGGTAACCTTCCATGGAATCCCACACTCGCTCACCTGACGAAGGAGAAAGCCTCCGAAACCTTGTGATTTTCAAATAAAACAGTTGGACTATAACCTGGTGTTGTAAGATTCCTTACATTTGTCAACCCCAGTCCATCACCGGCATCTCCACATCATGGCTACTATTTATAAATAGAGGCATAGAGTACAAAAGCAAGGAAGTTATGTTGAACCTTTATAAAACACTGGTTCAGCCAAACTGGAGTATTGTGTCCAATTCTGGGCACCGCACTTTAGGAAAGATGTGAAGGCCTTAGAGAGGGTGCAGAAGAGATTTACTGGAATGATTCCAGGGATGAGGGACTTCAGTTACGTGGAGAGACTGGAGAAGCTGGGGTTGTTCTCCTTGGAGCAGAGAAGGTTGAGAGGAGATTTTATAGAAATGTTCAAAATCTTGACAGATTTAGATAAAGTAAATCTTTTGGTGGAAGGGTCGAGAACCAGAGGACACAGATTTAAGGTCTCCCCCCACTCTCACGGACTCTCCCCACCGCCCATGTACACTCTCCCCTATCATGGACTCTTCCCCCGCCCTGATTTAATCTCCTCCCGCAGTCCATGTTCCATGTACACTCTCCCCTATACCTTGAGCTGGTCAGGGGTTTTCTGATTGACTGTTCTGCCCTCAGTCCCTGTCTGTTCTCAGCAGTGGGCAGGTACATCAACCAATCAGTGAGGAACCAGGTATATTAATCAATGAGTGAGGAATCAGGTTCATCAATCAATCAGTGAGGAATCAAGTTCATCAAGCTGTGGGTCTGGAGTCACATATAGGCCAGACCAGGTAAGGACAGTAGGTTTCCTTCCACTGAAGAACATTAATGAACCAGATGGGTTTTTATGACAATCTGGTAGTTTCATGGCCACCATTACTGATACGAGTATTTTAATTCCAGATTTTATTTAATTAATTGAATTTAAATTCCCCAGCTGCCGTGGCAGGATTTGAACTCATGACTCTGGATTTTAGTCTGGGCCTCTGGAATACTAGTCCAGTAACATAACCAATTTGCTACCATACCCTATGCATCTGTCCATGACAGTATTGGTAGGAGTGACCACCACACAGTCCTCGTGGAGATGACGTCCCGTCTTCGCACTGAGGACACCATCCAACGTGTTGTGTGGCACTACCACCGTGCTAAATGGGATAGATTCAGAACAGATCTAGCAGCTCAAAACTGGGCATCCATGAGGCGCTGTGGGCCATCAGCAGCAGCAGAATTGTATTCCAGCACAATCTGTAACCTCATGGCCCGGCATATTCCTCACTCTCCCATTACCAACAAGCCAGGGGATCAACCCTGGTTCAATGAGGAGTGTAGAAGAGCATGCCAGGAGCAGCACCAGGCGTACCTAAAAATGAGATGCCAACCTGGTGAAGCTACAACTCAGGACTACATGCGTGCTAAACAGTGGAAGCAACATGCTATCGACAGAGCTAAGCGATTCCACAACCAACGGATCAGATCAAAGCTCTGCAGTCCTGCCACATCCAGTCATGAATGGTGGTGGACAATTAAACAACTAACGGGAGGAGGAGGCTCTGCAAACATCCTCATCCTCAATGATGGCGGAGTCCAGCACGTGAGTGCAAAAGACAAGGCTGAAGCGTTTGCAACCATCTTCAGCCAGAAGTGCCAAGTGGATGATCCATCTCAGCCTCCTCCCGATATCCCCACCATCACAGAAGCCAGTCTTCAGCCAATTCGATTCACTCTACGTGATATCAAGAAACAGCTGAGTGCACTGGATACAGCAAAGGCTATGGGCCCCGACAACATCCCAGCTGTAGTGCTGAAGTCTTGTGCTCCAGAACGAGCTGCGCCTCTAGCCAAACTGTTCCAGTACAGCTACAACACTGGCATCTACCCGACAATGTGGAAAATTGTCCAGGTATGTCCTGTCCACAAAAAGCAGGACAAATCCAATCCGGCCAATTACCACCCCATCAGTCTAATCTCAATCATCAGCAAAGTGATGGAAGGTGTCATCGACAGTGCTATCAAGCGGCACTTACTCACCAATAACCTGCTCCCCGATGCTCAGTTTGGGTTCCGCCAGGACCACTCGGCTCCAGACCTCATTACAGCCTTGGTCCAAACATGGACAAAAGAGCTGAATTCCAGAGGTGAGGTGAGAGTGACTGTCCTTGACATCAAGGCAGCATTTGACCGAGTGTGGCACCAAGGAGCCCGAGTAAAATTGAAGTCAATGGGAATCAGGGGGAAAACTCTCCAGTGGCTGGAGTCATACCTAGCACAAAGGAAGATGGTAGTGGTTGTTGGAGGCCAATCATCTCAGCCCCAGGACATTGCTGCAGGAGTTCCTCAGGGCAGTGTCCTAGGCCCAACCATCTTCAGCTGCTTCATCAATGACCTTCCCTCCATCATAAGGTCAGAAATGGGGATGTTCGCTGAAGATTGCACAGTGTTCAGTTCCATTCGCAACCCCTCAGATAATGAAGCAGTCCGTGCCCGCATGCAGCAAGACCTGGACAACATCCAGGCTTGGGCTGATAAGTGGCATGTAAAATTCGCACCAGACAAGTGCTAGGCAATGACCATCTCCAACAAGAGAGAGTCTTAACCACCTCCCCTTGACATTCAACGGCATTGCCATCGCCAAATCCCCCACCATCAACATCCTGGGGGTCACCATTGACCAGAAACTTAACTGGACCAGCCATATAAATACTGTGGCTACGAGAGCAGGTCAGAGGCTGGGTATTCTGTGGTGAATGACTCACCTCCTGACTCCCCAAAGCCTTTCCACCATCTACAAGGCACAAGTCAGGAGTGTGATGGAATACTCTCCACTTGCCCGGATGAGTGCAGCTCCAACAACACTCAAGAAGCTCGACACCATCCAGGACAAAGCAGCCCGCTTGATTGGCCCCCCATCCACCACCCTAAACATTCACTCCCTTCACCACCGGCGTACAGTGGCTGCAGTGTGTACCATCCACAGGATGCACTGCAGCAACTCGTCAAGGCTTCTTCGACAGCACCTCCCAAACCCACGACCTCTACCACCTGGAAGGACAAGAGCAGCAGGCACATGGGGACAACACCACCTGCACGTTCCCCTCCAAGTCACACACCATCCCGACTTGGAAATATATCGCCGTTCCTTCATTGTCGCTGGGTCAAAATCCTGGAACTCCCTTCCTAACAGCACTGTGGGAGAACCTTCACCACACGGACTGCAGCGGTTCAAGAAGGCGGCTCACCACCACCTTCTCAAGGGCAATTAGGGATGGGCAATAAATGCCGGCCTCGCCAGCGACCTCCAACCAACGCTATACACCAGATACATCGACGACATTTTCTTCCTATGGACCCACGGCAAGGAATCACTGAAGAGACTACACGATAACATCAACAAGTTCCATCCCACCATCAAGCTCACCATGGACTACTCCTCAGAATCAGTTTCTTTCTTGGACACACGAATCTCCATCAAAGACGGGCACCTCAGCACCTCACTCTACCGCAAGCCCACGGACAACCTCACGATGCTCCACTTTTCCAGCTTCCACCCTAACCACGTCAAAGAGGCCATCCCCTATGGACAGGCCCTGCGAATACACAGGGTCTGCTCAGACGAGGAGGAACACGATGGACACCTACAGACGCTGAAAGACGCCCTCGTAAGAACGGGATATGACGCTCGACTCATCGATCGACAGTTCCGACGGGCCACAGCAAAAAATCGCATAGACCTCCTCAGGAGACTAACACGGGACGCAACCAACAGAGTACCCTTTGTCGTCCAGTACTTCCCCGGAGCGGAGAAACTACGCCATGTTCTCCGCAGCCTTCAACATGTCATCAATGAGGACAAACACCTCGCTATGGCCATCCCCACACCTCCACTACTCGCCTTTAAACAGCCACCCAACCTCAAACAGACCATCGTTCGCAGCAAATTACCCAGCTTTCAAGAGAACAGCGTCCACGACACCACACAACCCTGCCACGGTAACCTCTGCAAGACATGCCAGATCATCGACACAGATACCACCATCACACGAGAGGACACCACCCACCAGGTACATGGTTCATACTCCTGTGACTCGGCCAACGTTGTCTACCTCATACGTTGCAGGAAAGGATGCCCCAGAGCATGGTACATTGGCGAGACCATGCAGACACTGCGACAACGGATGAACGGACACCGCGCAACAATCGCCAAACAGGAGGGTTCCCTCCCAGTCGGGGAACACTTCAGCAGTCATGGACATTCATCCACCGACCTTCGGGTAAGCGTACTCCAAGGCGGCCTTCGAGACACACGACAACGCAAAATCGTCGAGCAGAAATTGATAGCCAAGTTCCGCACCCATGAGGACGGCCTCAACCGGGATCTTGGGTTCATGTCACGCTACACGTTACCCCACCAGCGAATAAATGTTATCTGTTTTTAATATAACGGGTCAGTTGCTGTCTTTTCTATGTTTCTACCTCTCTATCTCTTTTTTTTTTGTTTGTTGTTTTTTTTGGTGATTTGTATATTCGGAGACCTTGCAGGTAACACCTGTCTGTCTGCACACTGATTGCCTTGGCAACGGGCAGTTGAAAAAACTGTCTGTTATCACCAAGCATTGTTCTGTGAATTATAAATGCGATTTCATTTCGAGGATTTCATTTCGTTCACCTGAGGAAGGGGGAAGCCTCCGAAAGCTTGTGAATTTAAAATAAAATTGCTGGACTATAACTTGGTGTTGTAAAATTGTTTACAATTGTCAACCCCAGTCCATCACCGGCATCTCCACCTCAGATAATGAAGCAGTCCCTGCCCGCATGCAGCAAGACCTGGACAACATCCAGGCTTGGGCTCATAAGTGGCAAGTAACATTCGCGCCAGATAAGTGCCAGGCAATGACCATCTCCAACAAGAGAGAGTCTAACCACCTCCCCTTGACATTCAACGGCATTACCATTGCCGAATCCCCCACCATCAACATCCTGGGGGTCACCATTGACCAGAAACTTAACTGGACCAGCCATATAAATACTGTGGCGACGAGAGCAGGTCAGAGGCTGGGTATTCTGTGGTGAGTGACTCACCTCCTGACTCCCCAAAGCCTTTCCACCATCTACAAGGTACAAGTCAGGAGTGTGATGGAATACTCTCCACTTGCCTGGATGAGTGCAGCTCCAACAACACTCAAGAAGCTCGACACCATCCAAGATAAAGCAGCCCGCTTGATTGGCACCCCATCCACCACCCTAAACATTCACTCCCTTCACCACCGGCGCACCGTGGCTGCAGTGTGTACCATCCACAGGATGCACTGCAGCAACTCGCCAAGGCTTCTTCGACAGCACCTCCCAGACCCGCGACCTCTACCACCTAGAAGGACAAGAGCAGCAGGCACATGGGAACAACACCACCTGCACGTTTCCCTCCAAGTCACACACCATCCCGACTTGGAAATATATCGCCGTTCCTTCATTGTCGCTGGGTCAAAATCCTGGAACTCCCTTCCTAACAGCACTGTGGGAGAACCTTCACCACATGGACTGCAGTGGTTCAAGAAGGCGGCTCACCACCACCTTCTCAAGGGCAATTAGGGATGGGCAATAAATGCTGGCCTCGCCAGCGACGCCCACATCCCGTGAATGAATAAAAAAAAAAATATGGTGGGTGGGTTATTGTTGCAGGATATGTGGGTGGATTATTGACGCAGTATATGTGGGTGTGTTATTCGTGCAGGATATGGGGGGTGGGTTATTGGTGCAAGAGTTGGGGGCTGGGTTATTGACGCAGCATAGAAGGGTGGGTTATTGCTGCAGGATAAACGGGGGTGGGTTATTGATGCAGGATATGGGGGTGGTTTATGTGTGCAGGATATGTGGGTGGGTTACTGGTGCAGGATATGGGGTTTGGGTGCTTAGTGCAGGATATGGGGGTGTGTTATTGGTGCAGGATATGGGCGGTGGGTTATTGACGCAGCATATAGGCGTGGGTTATTGGTACAGGGTATGGGGTTTGGGTTATTGTTGCAGGATATGGGTGTGGATTATTGACGCAGGATATGGGTGTGGATTATTGACGCAGGATATGGGGGTGGGTTATTGGTGCAGGATATGGGGGCGGATTTTTGACGCAGGATATTTGGGGTGGGTTATTGGTGTACGATATTGGGTGGGTTATTGTTGCAGGATACGGGGGGCGGGTTATTGACGCAGCATATGTGGGGGTGGGTTAATGGTGCAGAATATGTGGGTGGATTATTGACGCAGGATATGTGGGTGTGTTATTCGTGCAGGATATGGGGTGGTGGATTAATGGTGCACGATATGCGGGCGGGTTAATGGTGCAGGATATGGGGGGTGGGTTATTGGTGCAGGATATGGGGGTGGGTTATTTGTGCAGGGTATGGAGGTGGGTTATTGACGCAGTTTATAGGGGTGGGTTATTGGTGCAGGATATGCGGGTGGATTGATTACGCAGGATATGGAGGTGGGTTATTGGTGCAAGATTTGGGGGCTGGGTTATTGGTGCAGGATATGGGTGTGGATTATTGGTGCAGGATATGGGGGGTGGGTTATTGGTGCAGTATATGGGGGTGGATTATTGGTGGATGATATGGGGGTGGGTTATTGGTGGATGATATGGGGGTGGGTTATTGGTGCAGGATATGGAGGTGGGTAATTGCTGCAGGATATGCGGGTGGATTATTGACGTAGGATATGTGGGGTGGGTTATTGGTGCATCATATTGGGGTGGGTTTTTGTTGCAGGATATGGGGGGTGGGTTATTGCTGCATCATATTGGGGTGGGTTTTTGTTGCAGGATATGGGGGGTAGGTTATTCATGCAGCATATGGGGTGGGGGTGGGTTATTGGTGCAGGATATGGTGGTAGATTTTTGGTGCAGGAAATCCGGGTGTGTGTTATTGGTGCAGGGTATGGGGGTGGATTTTTGATGCAGGATATGGGGGCTGGGTTATTGACGCAGGATATGGGGGTGGGTTATTCGTGAATGATATGGGGAGTGGGTAATTGGTGCAGGATATCGGGGGTGGGTTATTGGTGCAGGATAGTGGGCTGGGTTATTGATGCAGGATATGGGGGTGGGTTATTTGTGCAGGACATGGGGGTGGATTATTGACGCAGCATATAGGGGTGGGTTATTGGTGCAGGATATGGGGCGTGTGGGTTATTGGTGCAGGATATGGCGATGGGTTATTGGTGCAAGATATGGGGGTTGGGTTATTGTTTCAGGATATGCGGGTGGGTTATTGGTGCAGGATATGGCTGTGGATTAATGGTGCAGGATAGTGGGGTTGGGTTATTGACGCAGGATATGGGGGTAGATTATTGGCGCAGGATATGGTGGGTGGGTTATTGGTGCAGGATATGGGGATGGGTTATTGGTGCAGGATAGTGGGGTGGTTTCTTGATGCAGGATATGGGGGTGGGTTATTGGTGCAGGATATGGGGGTGAGTTATTGGTGCAGGATATGGGTGTGGTTTATTGACGCAGCATATAGGGGTGGGTTATTGGTGCAGAATATGGGGGGTGTGGGAAATTGGTGCAGGATTTGGCGATGGGTTATTGGTGCAGGATATGGGGGTTGGGTTATTGACGCAGGATATGGGGTGGGTTATTGGCGCAGGATATGGGAGTGGATTATTAACGCAGGATATGGGGGTGGGTTATTCGTGAATGATATGGGGAGTGGGTAATTGGTGCAGGATATGAGGGGTGAGTTATTGGTGCAGGATAGTGGGGTGGGTTATTGATGCAGGATATGGGGGTGGGTTATTGGTGCAGGATATGGGGGGTTTGTTATTGGGGGTGGGTCATTGGTGCAGGATATGGGGGGTGGGATATTGGTGCAGGATATGGGGGATGGGTTATTGGTGCAGGATATGGGGGGAGAATTATTGGTGCAGGATTTTGGGGTGGGTTATTGGTGCTGGATATGGGGGTTGGATTATTGATGCAGCATATGGGGTGGGTTATTGGTGCAAGATGCGTGGGGGTGTGTCATTGATGCAGGATATAGGTGTGGGTTATTTATGCAGGATATGGGTGTGGTTTATTGACGCAGCATATAGGGGTGGGTTATTGGTGCAGAATATGGGGCTGGGTTATTGGTGCAGGATATGGGGGTTGGGTTATTGACGCAGGATATGGGGGTGGGTTATTGGAGCAGGATATGGGGGTTGGGTTATTGACGCAGGATATGGGGGTGGGTTATTGGTGCAGGATATGGGGGTTGGGTTATTGACGCAGGATATGGGGGTGGGTTATTGGAGCAGGATATGTGGGTGGATTATTGATGCAGGATTTTGGGGTGGGTTATTGGTGCAGGACAACACAGTGTGCTGAGAGTTCGGTACGTGTGGGAGTTGAAGGGTTAATCTCTTTAAATCTAGTGCATATTGCTTCAACTGTTTAAGGTCAATTTAAAAGTTTAAATTTCTAAGTTTCTGTCAGGCTTCAGCAGAGAGCTGCTGTGGTCAGTTAATTGGTTAGCGAGATTCAATTGGTCCCTGAAGGTGGGGCAGGCCTGACTCATCTGAGTCTCAACTGTAGAAATACAGGGGCCTGTCAGTGCGGACAGCACGGTGTGAGGACAACACAGTGTGCTGAGAGTTCGGTACGTGTGGGAGTTTGGTGAAGTGGGGGAAGGAGGTGCTGCTTTGCCTTGCTTTTCCTGCAGAGCGGTAGTGGACCTGAGAGCGGTGAGCGGCGGGAGAGAGCGAGACCAGAGCGGGGATAAAAACAGCGCGGAGAGAGCGAGAGTTCAGTCGGTGAGCGGCGGGAGAGAGCGAGACCAGAGCGGGGATAAAAACAGCGCGGAGAGAGCGAGAGTCCAGTCGGTGAGCGGCGGGAGAGAGCGAGAGCAGAGCGGAGATATAAACAGCGCGGAGAGAGCGAGAGTTCAGTCGGTGAGCGGCGGGAGAGAGCGAGACCAGAGCGGGGATATAAACAGCGCGGAGAGAGCGAGACCAGAGCGGGGATATAAACAGCGCGGAGAGAGCGAGACCAGAGCGGAGATATAAACAGCGCGGAGAGAGCGAGACCAGAGCGGGGATATAAACAGCGCGGAGAGAGCGAGACCAGAGCTTACTCTGAGAGCGAGACTCTGAGACCAGCGGCAGTTCGGGGTGACGTCACCTGTCAGAAAGTGACGCGGCACAGGGGAGGCAGCTGATTGGTGAGTAGGTTCAGGTGAGTATTTCTACCATTTTACTGTAAGTAAAGTAATAAGAAAGGGAAGATCTGCAGGTTTTATAGCAGATAGTGTTTTTTTTTTAGTGAATCTAGGTCCCTAGTATAGTTAACATTTTCTAATTTCAACGTAATTTAAAAGGGGTAACTCAGCTAAGGCAAGTCATGGCAGCAGACCTCGCACCCGTGATATGCTCCTCCTGCAAGATGTGGGAAGTCATGGACACTACCAGTGTCCCTGCCGACCATGTGTGCGGGAAGTGTGTCCACCTGCAGCTACTGACCGATCGTATCTCGGAGCTGGAGCTGCGGGTGGACTCACTGTGGAGCATCCGCGATGCAGAGAAACTCGTGGATAGCACGTTTAGCGAGTTGGTCACACCGCAGGTAAAGGGTATACAGGCAGGAAGTGAATGGGTGACCACCAGGAAGAGTAAGAGATGCAGGCAGGTAGTGCAGGGGTCCCCTGTGGCCATCCCCCTCTCAAACAGATATGCCACTTTGGATGCTGTTGGGGGGGATGACTTATCAGGGGAAGGCAGCAGCAGCCAACTTCCTGGCACCACGGGTAGCTCTGCTGCACAGGCTGGGAGGAAAAAGAGTGGCAGAGCTATAGTGATAGGGGACTCAATTGTAAGGGGAATAGACAGGCGTTTCTGCGGCCGCAACCGAGACTCCAGGATGGTGTGTTGCCTCCCTGGTGCAAGGATCAAGGACGTCTCGGAGCGGCTACAGAACATTTTGGAGGGGGAGGGCGAACAGCCAGCTGTCGTGGTGCACATAGGCACCAACGATATAGGTAAAAAAGGGGATGAGGTCCTAAAAGCAGAATATAGGGAGTTAGGAGGTAAATTAAAAAATAGGACCTCAAAGGTAGTAATCTCAGGATTGCTGCCAGTGCCACGTGCTAGTCAGAGTAGAAATAGGAGGATATTTCAAATGAATACGTGGCTAGAGGAATGGTGCAAGGGGGAGGGATTCAAATTCCTGGGACACTGGAAACGGTTCTGGGGGAGGTGGGACCAGTACAAACCAGACGGTCTGCACCTGGGCAGGGCCGGGACCGCTGTCCTAGGAGGAGTGTTTGCTAGTGCTGTTGGGGAGGGTTTAAACTAAAGTGGCAGGGGGTTGGGAACCTGAGCAGGGAGAGAGAGGAAAGCGTAACAGGAAGGGACAGAAGGTATGGAGTAATAGGTAAAGTGTTAAAAAAGGAAAAAGCAGGAACTAAGCGTCACAAAACAGATTTGAAAGTTCTTTATCTGAATGCACGTAGCATTCGTAATAAAATGGACGAGTTAACGGCACAAATAACTACGTATGGGTATGATCTTGTGGCCATTACAGAAACATGGCTGCAGGGTGACAACGACTGGGAATTAAATATGCCAGGGTATTTAACAATCAGGAAGGACAGGCAGGAAGGAAGGGGAGGTGGGGTGGCTATGTTAATAAAGGAAGGAATCACTGTAATACAGAGAAATGATATTGGGACAAAGCATCAAGATAATGAAACAGTTTGGGTGGAGATAAGGAATAATAAGGGAAAAAAAACATTAGTGGGCGTAGTATATAGGCCTCCTAATAGTTGCAACTCTGCTGGAAGAAGTATTAATCAGGAGATAGTCGGGGCATGTAATAAGGGAACAGCCATAATTATGGGGGATTTTAATTATCATATTAACTGGACAAATCAAATTGGGCAGAGCAGCCTTGAGGACGAGTTCATTGAATGCATCAGGGATGGATTTCTTGAGCAGTATGTAACTGATCCTACAAGGGGGCAGGCAACCTTGGACCTGGTCCTGTGTAATGAGTCAGGATTAATTAATAATGTCCTAGTTAAGGATCCCCTTGGAACGAGCGACCACAACATGGTTGAATTCCATATCCAATTAGAGGGTGAGAAGGTTGATTCTCAAACAAGCGTACTGAGCTTGAATAAAGGAGACTATGATGGTATGAGAGCGGAATTGATTAAAGTGGACTGGGAAAATAGATTAAAGGGTAAGACGGTACATGAGCAGTGGTGTTCATTTAGGGAGTTATTTTACAACTTTCAAAATAAATATATTCCACTGAGGAAAAAAGGGTGTAAAAGAAATGACAGCCATCCGTGGCTAAGTAAAGAAATCAAGGATAGTATCCGACTAAAAACAAGGACATATAAGGTAGCCAAACTTAGTGGGAGGATAGAAGATTGGGAATTCTTCAAAAGACAGCAAAAAGTAACTAAAGGATTGATTAAGAAAGGGAAGTTAGATTATGAAAAGAAATTAGCAAAAAATATAAAAACAGATAGCAAGAGTTTCTATAGTTATATAAAAAGAAAAAGGGTGGCTAAGGCAAACGTAGGTCCCTTAGAGGATGAGACCGGGAAATTAATGGTGGGAAACATGGAGATGGCAAAAATGCTGAACAAATATTTTGTTTCAGTCTTTACAGTAGAGGACACCAAGAATATCCCAACACTGGACAAACAGGGGACTCTCGGGGGGGAGGAGCTAAATACGATTAAAATCACTCAGGAGATGGTACTCAGTAAAATAATGGGACTCAAGGCGGATAAATCCCCTGGACCTGATGGCTTCCATCCTAGGGTCTTGAGGGAAGTGGCAGTAGGGATTGTGGATGCTTTGGTGATAGTTTTCCAAAATTCCCTGGACTCAGGAGAGGTCCCGGCAGATTGGAAAACTGCTAATGTAACACCGTTATTTAAAAAGGGTAGTAGGCAGAAGGCTGGAAATTATAGGCCAGTTAGCCTAACATCTGTGGTGGGTAAAATTTTGGAGTCTATTATTAAGGAGACAGTAACGGAACATTTAGATAAGCATAATTTAATAGGACAAAGTCAGCATGGCTTTATGAAGGGGAAGTCATGTCTGACAAACTTGCTTGAGTTCTTCGAGGATATAACGTATAGGGTGGATAAAGGGGAACCAGTGGACATAGTGTATTTAGACTTCCAGAAGGCATTCGACAAGGTGCCACATAAAAGATTATTACTTAAGATAAAAAATCACGGGATTGGGGGTAATATTCTGGCATGGGTGGAGGATTGGTTATCGAACAGGAAGCAGAGAGTTGGGATAAATGGTTCATTTTCGGACTGGCAACCAGTAACCAGTGGTGTTCCACAGGGGTCGGTGCTGGGTCCCCAACTCTTTACAATCTATATTAACGATTTGGAGGAGGGGACCGAGTGCAACATATCAAAATTTGCAGATGATACAAAGATGGGAGGGAAAGTAGAGAGTGAGGAGGACATAAAAAACCTGCAAGGGGATATAGACAGGCTGGGTGAGTGGGCGGAGATTTGGCAGATGCAATATAATATTGGAAAATGTGAGGTTATGCACTTTGGCAGGAAAAATCAGAGAGCAAGTTATTTTCTTAATGGCGAGAGACTGGAAAGTACTGCAGTACAAAGGGATCTGGGGGTCCTAGTGCAAGAAAATCAAAAAGTTGGTATGCAGGTGCAGCAGGTGATCAAGAAAGCCAACGGAATGTTGGCTTTTATTGCTAGGGGGATAGAATATAAAAACAAGGAGGTATTGCTGCAGTTATATAAGGTATTGGTGAGACCGCACCTGGAATACTGCATACAGTTTTGGTCTCCATACTTAAGAAAAGACATACTTGCTCTCGAGGCAGTACAAAGAAGGTTCACTCGGTTAATCCCGGGGATGAGGGGGCGGACATATGAGGAGAGGTTGAGTAGATTGGGACTCTACTCATTGGAGTTCAGAAGAATGAGAGGCGATCTTATTGAAACATATAAGATTGTGAAGGGTCTTGATCGGGTGGATGCAGTAAGGATGTTCCCAAAGATGGGTGAAACTAGAACTAGGGGGCATAATCTTAGAATAAGGGGCTGCTCTTTCAAAACTGAGATGAGGAGAAATTTCTTCACTCAGAGGGTGGTAGGTCTGTGGAATTTGCTGCCCCAGGAAGCTGTGGAAGCTACATCATTAGATAAATTTAAAACAGAAATAGACAGTTTCCTAGAAGTAAAGGGAATTAGGGGTTATGGGGAGCGGGCAGGAAATTGGACATGAAGCTGAGTTCGGATCGGTCAATGCCCTGTGGGTGGCGGAGAGGGCCCAGGGGCTATGTGGCCGGGTCCTGCTCCGACTTCTTGTGTTCTTTAGATTTGTGGTTGGGATCAGATCAGCCATGATCTTATTGAATGGCGGAGCAGGCTCGAGGGGCCGATTGGCCTACTCCTGCTCCAATTTCTTATGTTCTTATGTTCTTATGATAGTGGGGTGGATTATTGATGCAGGATATGGGGGTGGGTTATTGGTGCAGGATATGGGGGTTTGGTTATTGGTGCAGGATATGGGGGGTTTGTTATTGGTGCAGGATATTGGGGGTGGGTCATTGGTGCAGGATATGGGGGGTGGGATATTGGTGCAGGATATGGGGGAGGAGTGGAGTTTTGGTGCAAGATATGAGGGTGGGTTATTGGTGCAGGATATGGGGGGTGGGTTATTGATGCAGCATATAGGAGTGGGTTATTGGTACAGGATATGGGGGTGGGTTATTGGAGCAGGATATGGGGGTGGGTTATTGGAGCGGGATATGGGGGTGGATTATTGATGCAGGATATTGGGGGTGGCTTATTGTTGCAGGTTATCGGGGTGGATTATTGATGCAGGATATGGGGGATGGGTTATTGGTGCAGGATATGGGGGTGGCTTATTGTTGCAGGTTATCGGGGTGGATTATTGATGCAGGATATGGGGGATGGGCTATTGGTGCAGGATATGGGGGGAGAATTATTGGTGCAGGATTTTGGGGTGGGTTATTGGTGCAGGATATGGGGGATGGGTTATTGGTGCAGGATATGGGGGGGGGTGGGTTATTGTTGCAGGTTATGGGGTGGGTTATTGCTGCAGCAGATAAGTGTGGTTTATTGGTGCAGAATACGGGGGGTGGGTTATTGATGCAGGATATAGGGGGGTGGATTATTGACGCAGGATATTTGGGTGGTTTATTCATGCAGGATATGTGGGGGTGGGTTATTGTTGCAGGATATGGGGTGTGGGTTATTGAAGCAGGATATGGGGTGGGTTATTGACGCAGCTTAATGGGGTGGGTTATTGGTGCAGGATATGGGTGTGGATTGTTGACGCAGGATATGGGGGTGAGTTATTGTTGCAGGATATGGGGGTGGGTTATTGGTGCAGTATATGGGGGTAGATTATTGACGCAGGAAATGGGGGTGAGTTATTGCTGCAGGATATGGGGGTGGGTTATTGTTGCAGGTAATGGGGATGGGTTATTGGTGCAGGATATGGGGGTGGATTATTGTTGCAGGATACGGGGGGCGGGTTATTGACGCAGCATATGTGGGGGTGGGTTAATGGTGCAGAATATGTGGGTGGATTATTGACGCAGTATATGTGGGTGTGTTATTCGTGCAGGATATGGGGTGGTGGATTATTGGTGCACGATATGTGGGTGGGTTATTGGTGCAGGATATGGGGTGGGTTATTCACACAGCATATTGGGATGGGTTAATGGTGCAGGATATGGGGGGTGGGTTATTGGTGCAGGATATGGGGGTGGGTTATTTGTGCAGGGTATGGAGGTGAGTTATTGACGCAGTTTATAGGGGTGGGTTATTGGTGCAGGATATGCGGGTGGATTGATTACGCAGGATATGGAGGTGGGTTATTGGTGCAAGATTTGGGGGCTGGGTTATTGGTGCAGTATATGGGGGTGGATTATTGGTGCAGGATATGGGTGTGGATTATTGGTGCAGGATATGGGGGGTGGGTTATTGGTGCAGTATATGGGGGTGGATTATTGACGAAGGTTATGGGGGAGTGGGTTATTGGTGCAGGATATGGGGGTGGGTTATTGGTAGATGATATGGGGGTGGGTTATTGGTGCAGGATATGGAGGTGGGTAATTGCTGCAAGATATGCGGGTGGATTATTGACGTAGGATATGGGGGGTGGGTTATTGGTGCACCATATTGGGGTGGGTTTTTGTTGCAGGATATGGGGGGTGGGTTATTCATGCAGCATATGGGGTGGGGGTGGGTTATTGGTGCAGGATATGGTGGTAGATTTTTGGTGCAGGAAATCCGGGTGTGTGTTATTGGTGCAGGATATGGGGGTGGATTTTTGACGCAGGATATGGGGGCTGGGTTATTGACGCAGCATATAGGGGTGGGTTATGGGTGCAGCATATGGGGGTGAGTTATTGGTGCAGGATATGGGGGGTGTTTTATTGGTGCAGGATTTGGGCTGGGTTATTGGTGCAGGATATGGGGGGGTGGGTTATTGACGCAGCATATAGGGGTGGATTATTTGTGCAGGATATGGGAGTGAGTTATTGGTGCAGGATATCAGTTTGTGTTATTGTTGCAGGATATGGGGAGTGGGTTATTGGTGCAGGATAAGGGGGTGAATTATTGACGCAGGATATGGGGAGTGGGTTATTGGTGCAGGATATGGGACGGTAGGTTATTGACGCAGCATATAGTGTTGGGTTATTGGTGCAGGATACGGGGGGTGGGTCATTGACGCAGGATATGGGGATGGGATATTTGTGCGGGATATGGAGGTAGTTTATTGGCGCAGCATATATGGGTGGGTTATTAGTGCGGGATATGAGGGGTGGGTTATTGGTGCAGGATATGGGGGTGGGTTATTCGTGAATGATATGGGGGGTGGGTTATTGGTGCAGGATATGAGGGGTGGGTTATTGGTGCAGGATAGTGGGCTGGGTTATTGATGCAGAATATGGGGCTGGGTTATTGGTGCAGGATAAGGGGGGTGGGTTATTGGTGCAGGATATGGGAGTGGATTATTGATGCAGGATATGGGGGTGGGTTATTCGTGAATGATATGGGGAGTGGGTAATTGGTGCTGGATATGGGGGGTGGGTTATTGATGCAGAATATGGGGCTGGGTTATTGATGCAGAATATGGGGCTGGGTTGTTGGTGCAGGATATGGGGGGTGGGTTATTTGTGCAGGATATGGGGGTGGATTATTGACGCAGAATATTGGGTTGGGTTATTGGTGCAGGATACGGGGCGTGTGGGTAATTGGTGCAGGATATGGGGGTTGGGTTATTGTTTCAGGATTTGTGGGCTGTGTTATTGGTGCAGGATATGGCTGTGGATTAATGGTGCAGCATATGGGGTTGGGTTATTGACGCAGGATATGGGTGTGGTTTATTGACGCAGCATATGGGGGTAGATTATTGGCGCAGGATATGGTGGGTGGGTTATTGGTGCAGGATATGGGGGTTGGGTTATTGGTGCAGGACATGGGGGTGGGTTATTCATGAATGATATAGGGGGTGGGTTATTGGTGCAGGATATGGGGATGGGTTATTGGTGCAGGATTTTGGGGGATGTGTTATTGGTGCAGGATATGGTGGGTGGGTTATTGGTGCAGGATATGGGGTGGGTTATTGTTGCAGGATACGGGGGGTGGGTTATTGACGCAGCATATGTGGGGGTGGGTTAACGGTGCAGAATATGTGGGTGGATTATTGACGCAGGATATGTGGGTGTGTTATTCGTGCAGGAAATGGGGGTGGATTATTGGTGCACGATATGTGGGTGGGTTATTTGTGCAGGATATGGGGTGGGTTATTCACACAGCATATTGGGATGGGTTAATGGTGCAGGATATGGGGGGTGGGTTATTGGTGCAGGATATGGGGGTGGGTTATTTGTGCAGGATATGGGGGTGGGTTATTGACGCAGTATATGTGGGGGTGGGTTAATGGTGCAGAATATGTGGGTGGATTATTGACGCAGGATATGTGGGTGTGTTATTCGTGCAGGATATGGGGTGGTGGATTATTGGTGCACGATATGCGGGTGTGTTATTCGTGCAGGATATGGGGTGGGTTATTCACACAGCATATTGGGATGGGTTAATGGTGCAGGATATGGGGGGTGGGTTATTGGTGCAGGATATGGGGGTGGGTTATTTGTGCAGGGTATGGAGGTGGGTTATTGACGCAGTTTATAGGGGTGGGTTATTGGTGCAGGATATGCAAGTGGATTGATTACGCAGGATATGGAGCTGGGTTATTGGTGCAAGATTTGGGGGCTGGGTGATTGACGCAGCATAGAAGGGTGGGTTATTGATGCAGGATAAACGGGGGTGGGTTATGTGTGCAGGATATGTGGGTGGGTTACTGGTGCAGGATATGTCGGGGTGGGTTATTGGTGCAGGATATGGGGGTGGATTATTGACGCAGGATATGGGGGTGGGTTATTGACGCAGCATACAGGGGCGGGTTATTGGTGCAGGATATGGTGGTGAGTTATTGGTGCAGGATATGGGGGGTGTGTTATTGGTGCAGCATATAGGGGTGGGCTACTGGTGCAGGATATGGGGGATGGGCTATTGGTGCAGGATATGGGGGATGGGCTATTGGTGCAGGATTTGGGTGGTGGGTTATTGTTGCAGGATATGGGGGGTGGGTTATTGGTGCAGGATATGTGGGGTGGGTTACTGGTGCAGGATATGGGGTTTGGGTTATTGGTGCAGGATATGGGGGTGGGTTATTGGTGCAGGATATGTGGGGTGGGTTACTGGTGCAGGATATGGGGTTTGGGTTATTGGTGCAGGATATGGGGGTGGGTTATTGGTGCAGGATATGTGGGGTGGTTTCTTGGTGCAGGATATGGGGGTGGGTTATTGGTGCAGGATATGGGGGGGTGGATTATTTGTGCAGAATATGTGGGTGGGTTACTGGTGCAGGATATGGGGTTTGGGTGCTCAGTGCAGGATATGGGGGTGTGTTATTGGTGCAGGATATGGGCGGTGGGTTATTGACGCAGGATATGGGGGTGGATTATTGGTGCAGGATATGGGGGTGGATTATTGTTGCAGGATATGGGGGTGGGTTATGTGTGCAGGATATGTAGGTGGGTTGCTGGTGCAGGATATGGGGTTTGGGTGCTCAGTGCAGGATATGGGGGTGTGTTATTGGTGTAGGATATGGGCGGTGGGTTATTGACGCAGCATATAGGCGTGGGTTATTGGTACAGGGTATGGGGTTTGGGTTATTGTTGCAGGATATGGGTGTGGATTATTGACGCAGGATATGGGGGTGGATTAGTGGTGCAGGATATGGGGGATGGGCTATTGGTGCAGGATATGGGGGATGGGCTATTGGTGCAGGATATGGGGGTGGGTTATTGGTGCAGGATATGGGGGGTGGTTTATTGGTGCAGGATTTTGGGGGTGGGTTATTTGTGTAGGATATGGGGAGTGGGTTATTTGTGTAGGATATGGGGATGGGTTATTGGTGCAGGATATGGGGGATGGGCTATTGGTGCAGGATATGGGGGGGTGGGTTATTTGTGCAGGATTTTGGGGGATGTGTTATTGGTGCAGGATATGGTGGGTGGGTTATTGGTGCAGGATATGGGGGTGAGTTATTGGTGCAGGATATGGGGGTGGGTTATTGCTGCAGGATATGGGGGGTGGGTTATGTGTGCAGGATATGTGGGTGGGTTACTGGTGCAGGATATGGGGTTTGGGTGCTCAGTGCAGGATATGGGGGGGTGTTATTGGTGCAGGATATGGGCGGTGGGTTATTGACGCAGGATATGGGGGTGGATTATTGCTGCAGGATATCGGGGTGGATTATTGTTGCAGGATATGGGTGTGGATTATTGACGCAGGATATGGGGGATGGGCTATTGGTGCAGGATATGGGGGATGGGCTATTGGTGCAGGATATGGGGGGGGGGGTGGGTTATTTGTGCAGGATTTTGGGGGATGTGTTATTGGTGCAGGATATGGGCGGTGGGTTATTGACACAGCATATAGGCGTGGGTTATTGGTAAAGGGTATGGGGTTTGGGTTATTGTTGCAGGATATGGATGTGGATTATTGACGCAGGATATGGGGGTGGATTATTGGTGCAGGATATGGGGGATGGGCTATTGGTGCAGGATATGGGGGATGGGCTATTGGTGCAGGATATGGGGGTGGGTTATTGGTGCAGGATATGGGGGGTGGTTTATTGGTGCAGGATTTTGGGGGTGGGTTATTGCTGCAGGATATGGGGGTGGGTTATTGCTGCAGGATATGGGGGGTGGGTTATGTGTGCAGGATATGTGGGTGGGTTACTGGTGCAGGATATGGGGTTTGGGTGCTCAGTGCAGGATATGGGGGTGTGTTATTGGTGCAGGATATGGGGGTGGGTTATTGCTGCAGGATATGGGGGGTGGGTTATGTGTGCAGGATATGTGGGTGGGTTACTGGTGCAGGATATGGGGTTTGGGTGCTCAGTGCAGGATATGGGGGTGTGTTATTGGTGCAGGATATGGGCGGTGGGTTATTGACGCAGGATATGGGGGTGGATTATTGCTGCAGGATATGGGGGTGGATTATTGTTGCAGGATATGGGTGTGGATTATTGACGCAGGATATGGGGGATGGGCTCTTGGTGCAGGATATGGGGGTGGGTTATTGGTGCAGGATATGTGGGGTGGGTTACTGGTGCAGGATATGGGGTTTGGGTTATTGGTGCAGGATATGGGGGTGGGTTATTGGTGCAGGATATGTGGGGTGGTTTCTTGGTGCAGGATATGGGGGTGGGTTATTGGTGCAGGATATGGGGGGGTGGATTATTTGTGCAGAATATGTGGGTGGGTTACTGGTGCAGGATATGGGGTTTGGGTGCTCAGTGCAGGATATGGGGGTGTGTTATTGGTGCAGGATATGGGCGGTGGGTTATTGACGCAGGATATGGGGGTGGATTATTGGTGCAGGATATGGGGGTGGATTATTGTTGCAGGATATGGGGGTGGGTTATGTGTGCAGGATATGTAGGTGGGTTGCTGGTGCAGGATATGGGGTTTGGGTGCTCAGTGCAGGATATGGGGGTGTGTTATTGGTGTAGGATATGGGCGGTGGGTTATTGACGCAGCATATAGGCGTGGGTTATTGGTACAGGGTATGGGGTTTGGGTTATTGTTGCAGGATATGGGTGTGGATTATTGACGCAGGATATGGGGGTGGATTAGTGGTGCAGGATATGGGGGATGGGCTATTGGTGCAGGATATGGGGGATGGGCTATTGGTGCAGGATATGGGGGTGGGTTATTGGTGCAGGATATGGGGGGTGGTTTATTGGTGCAGGATTTTGGGGGTGGGTTATTTGTGTAGGATATGGGGAGTGGGTTATTTGTGTAGGATATGGGGATGGGTTATTGGTGCAGGATATGGGGGATGGGCTATTGGTGCAGGATATGGGGGGGTGGGTTATTTGTGCAGGATTTTGGGGGATGTGTTATTGGTGCAGGATATGGTGGGTGGGTTATTGGTGCAGGATATGGGGGTGAGTTATTGGTGCAGGATATGGGGGTGGGTTATTGCTGCAGGATATGGGGGGTGGGTTATGTGTGCAGGATATGTGGGTGGGTTACTGGTGCAGGATATGGGGTTTGGGTGCTCAGTGCAGGATATGGGGGGGTGTTATTGGTGCAGGATATGGGCGGTGGGTTATTGACGCAGGATATGGGGGTGGATTATTGCTGCAGGATATGGGGGTGGATTATTGTTGCAGGATATGGGTGTGGATTATTGACGCAGGATATGGGGGATGGGCTATTGGTGCAGGATATGGGGGATGGGCTATTGGTGCAGGATATGGGGGGGGGGGGGGTGGGTTATTTGTGCAGGATTTTGGGGGATGTGTTATTGGTGCAGGATATGGGCGGTGGGTTATTGACACAGCATATAGGCGTGGGTTATTGGTAAAGGGTATGGGGTTTGGGTTATTGTTGCAGGATATGGATGTGGATTATTGACGCAGGATATGGGGGTGGATTATTGGTGCAGGATATGGGGGATGGGCTATTGGTGCAGGATATGGGGGATGGGCTATTGGTGCAGGATATGGGGGTGGGTTATTGGTGCAGGATATGGGGGGTGGTTTATTGGTGCAGGATTTTGGGGGTGGGTTATTGCTGCAGGATATGGGGGTGGGTTATTGCTGCAGGATATGGGGGGTGGGTTATGTGTGCAGGATATGTGGGTGGGTTACTGGTGCAGGATATGGGGTTTGGGTGCTCAGTGCAGGATATGGGGGTGTGTTATTGGTGCAGGATATGGGCGGTGGGTTATTGACGCAGGATATGGGGGTGGATTATTGCTGCAGGATATGGGGGTGGATTATTGTTGCAGGATATGGGTGTGGATTATTGACGCAGGATATGGGGGATGGGCTCTTGGTGCAGGATATGGGGGTGGGTTATTGGTGCAGGATATGTGGGGTGGGTTACTGGTGCAGGATATGGGGTTTGGGTTATTGGTGCAGGATATGGGGGTGGGTTATTGGTGCAGGATATGTGGGGTGGTTTCTTGGTGCAGGATATGGGGGTGGGTTATTGGTGCAGGATATGGGGGGGTGGATTATTTGTGCAGAATATGTGGGTGGGTTACTGGTGCAGGATATGGGGTTTGGGTGCTCAGTGCAGGATATGGGGGTGTGTTATTGGTGCAGGATATGGGCGGTGGGTTATTGACGCAGGATATGGGGGTGGATTATTGGTGCAGGATATGGGGGTGGATTATTGTTGCAGGATATGGGGGTGGGTTATGTGTGCAGGATATGTAGGTGGGTTGCTGGTGCAGGATATGGGGTTTGGGTGCTCAGTGCAGGATATGGGGGTGTGTTATTGGTGTAGGATATGGGCGGTGGGTTATTGACGCAGCATATAGGCGTGGGTTATTGGTACAGGGTATGGGGTTTGGGTTATTGTTGCAGGATATGGGTGTGGATTATTGACGCAGGATATGGGGGTGGATTAGTGGTGCAGGATATGGGGGATGGGCTATTGGTGCAGGATATGGGGGATGGGCTATTGGTGCAGGATATGGGGGTGGGTTATTGGTGCAGGATATGGGGGGTGGTTTATTGGTGCAGGATTTTGGGGGTGGGTTATTTGTGTAGGATATGGGGAGTGGGTTATTTGTGTAGGATATGGGGATGGGTTATTGGTGCAGGATATGGGGGATGGGCTATTGGTGCAGGATATGGGGGGGTGGGTTATTTGTGCAGGATTTTGGGGGATGTGTTATTGGTGCAGGATATGGTGGGTGGGTTATTGGTGCAGGATATGGGGGTGAGTTATTGGTGCAGGATATGGGGGTGGGTTATTGCTGCAGGATATGGGGGGTGGGTTATGTGTGCAGGATATGTGGGTGGGTTACTGGTGCAGGATATGGGGTTTGGGTGCTCAGTGCAGGATATGGGGGGGTGTTATTGGTGCAGGATATGGGCGGTGGGTTATTGACGCAGGATATGGGGGTGGATTATTGCTGCAGGATATCGGGGTGGATTATTGTTGCAGGATATGGGTGTGGATTATTGACGCAGGATATGGGGGATGGGCTATTGGTGCAGGATATGGGGGATGGGCTATTGGTGCAGGATATGGGGGGGGGGGTGGGTTATTTGTGCAGGATTTTGGGGGATGTGTTATTGGTGCAGGATATGGGCGGTGGGTTATTGACACAGCATATAGGCGTGGGTTATTGGTAAAGGGTATGGGGTTTGGGTTATTGTTGCAGGATATGGATGTGGATTATTGACGCAGGATATGGGGGTGGATTATTGGTGCAGGATATGGGGGATGGGCTATTGGTGCAGGATATGGGGGATGGGCTATTGGTGCAGGATATGGGGGTGGGTTATTGGTGCAGGATATGGGGGGTGGTTTATTGGTGCAGGATTTTGGGGGTGGGTTATTGCTGCAGGATATGGGGGTGGGTTATTGCTGCAGGATATGGGGGGTGGGTTATGTGTGCAGGATATGTGGGTGGGTTACTGGTGCAGGATATGGGGTTTGGGTGCTCAGTGCAGGATATGGGGGTGTGTTATTGGTGCAGGATATGGGCGGTGGGTTATTGACGCAGGATATGGGGGTGGATTATTGCTGCAGGATATGGGGGTGGATTATTGTTGCAGGATATGGGTGTGGATTATTGACGCAGGATATGGGGGATGGGCTCTTGGTGCAGGATATGGGGGTGGGTTATTGGTGCAGGATATGTGGGGTGGGTTACTGGTGCAGGATATGGGGTTTGGGTTATTGGTGCAGGATATGGGGGTGGGTTATTGGTGCAGGATATGTGGGGTGGTTTCTTGGTGCAGGATATGGGGGTGGGTTATTGGTGCAGGATATGGGGGGGTGGATTATTTGTGCAGAATATGTGGGTGGGTTACTGGTGCAGGATATGGGGTTTGGGTGCTCAGTGCAGGATATGGGGGTGTGTTATTGGTGCAGGATATGGGCGGTGGGTTATTGACGCAGGATATGGGGGTGGATTATTGGTGCAGGATATGGGGGTGGATTATTGTTGCAGGATATGGGGGTGGGTTATGTGTGCAGGATATGTAGGTGGGTTGCTGGTGCAGGATATGGGGTTTGGGTGCTCAGTGCAGGATATGGGGGTGTGTTATTGGTGTAGGATATGGGCGGTGGGTTATTGACGCAGCATATAGGCGTGGGTTATTGGTACAGGGTATGGGGTTTGGGTTATTGTTGCAGGATATGGGTGTGGATTATTGACGCAGGATATGGGGGTGGATTAGTGGTGCAGGATATGTAGGTGGGTTGCTGGTGCAGGATATGGGGTTTGGGTGCTCAGTGCAGGATATGGGGGTGTGTTATTGGTGTAGGATATGGGCGGTGGGTTATTGACGCAGCATATAGGCGTGGGTTATTGGTACAGGGTATGGGGTTTGGGTTATTGTTGCAGGATATGGGTGTGGATTATTGACGCAGGATATGGGGGTGGATTAGTGGTGCAGGATATGGGGGATGGGCTATTGGTGCAGGATATGGGGGATGGGCTATTGGTGCAGGATATGGGGGTGGGTTATTGGTGCAGGATATGGGGGGTGGTTTATTGGTGCAGGATTTTGGGGGTGGGTTATTTGTGTAGGATATGGGGAGTGGGTTATTTGTGTAGGATATGGGGATGGGTTATTGGTGCAGGATATGGGGGATGGGCTATTGGTGCAGGATATGGGGGGGTGGGTTATTTGTGCAGGATTTTGGGGGATGTGTTATTGGTGCAGGATATGGTGGGTGGGTTATTGGTGCAGGATATGGGGGTGAGTTATTGGTGCAGGATATGGGGGTGGGTTATTGCTGCAGGATATGGGGGGTGGGTTATGTGTGCAGGATATGTGGGTGGGTTACTGGTGCAGGATATGGGGTTTGGGTGCTCAGTGCAGGATATGGGGGGGTGTTATTGGTGCAGGATATGGGCGGTGGGTTATTGACGCAGGATATGGGGGTGGATTATTGCTGCAGGATATCGGGGTGGATTATTGTTGCAGGATATGGGTGTGGATTATTGACGCAGGATATGGGGGATGGGCTATTGGTGCAGGATATGGGGGATGGGCTATTGGTGCAGGATATGGGGGGGGGTGGGTTATTTGTGCAGGATTTTGGGGGATGTGTTATTGGTGCAGGATATGGGCGGTGGGTTATTGACGCAGCATATAGGCGTGGGTTATTGGTAAAGGGTATGGGGTTTGGGTTATTGTTGCAGGATATGGATGTGGATTATTGACGCAGGATATGGGGGTGGATTATTGGTGCAGGATATGGGGGATGGGCTATTGGTGCAGGATATGGGGGATGGGCTATTGGTGCAGGATATGGGGGTGGGTTATTGGTGCAGGATATGGGGGGTGGTTTATTGGTGCAGGATTTTGGGGGTGGGTTATTGCTGCAGGATATGGGGGTGGGTTATTGCTGCAGGATATGGGGGGTGGGTTATGTGTGCAGGATATGTGGGTGGGTTACTGGTGCAGGATATGGGGTTTGGGTGCTCAGTGCAGGATATGGGGGTGTGTTATTGGTGCAGGATATGGGCGGTGGGTTATTGACGCAGGATATGGGGGTGGATTATTGCTGCAGGATATGGGGGTGGATTATTGTTGCAGGATATGGGTGTGGATTATTGACGCAGGATATGGGGGATGGGCTCTTGGTGCAGGATATGGGGGATGGGCTATTGGTGCACGATATGGGGGTGGGTTATTGCTGCAGGATATGGGGGGTGGGTTATTTGTGTAGGATATGGGGAGTGGGTTATTTGTGTCGGATATGGGGATGGGTTATTGGTGCAGGAGATGGGGGATGGGCTGTTGGTGCAGGATATGGGGGGGGGTGGGTTATTTGTGCAGGATTTTGGGGGATGTGTTATTGGTGCAGGATATGGTGGGTGGGTTATTGGTGCAGGATATGGGGGTGAGTTATTGGTGCAGGATATGGGGGTGGGTTATTGCTGCAGAATATAAGGGTGGGTTATTGCTGCAGGATAAACGGGGGTGGGTTATTGATGCAGGATATGGGGGTGGGTTATGTGTGCAGGATATGTAGGTGGGTTACTGGTGCAGGATATGGGGTTTGGGTGCTCAGTGCAGGATATGGGGGTGTGTTATTGGTGTAGGATAATGGCGGTGGGTTATTGACGCAGCATATAGGCGTGGGTTATTGGTACAGGGTATGGGGTTTGGGTTATTGTTGCAGGATATGGGTGTGGATTATTGACGCAGGATATGGGGGTGGATTATTGGTGCAGGATATGGGGGATGGGCTATTGGTGCAGTATATGGGGGATGGGCTATTGGTGCAGGATATGGGGGTGGGTTATTGGTGCAAGATATGGGGGGTGGTTTATTGGTGCAGGATTTTGGGGGTGGGTTATTGCTGCAGGATATGGGGGTGGGTTATTGCTGCAGGATATGGGGGGTGGGTTATGTGTGCAGGATATGTGGGTGGGTTACTGGTGCAGGATATGGGGTTTGGGTGCTCAGTGCAGGATATGGGGGTGTGTTTTTGGTGTAGGATATGGGCGGTGGGTTATTGACGCAGGATATGGGGGTGGATTATTGGTGCAGGATATGGGGGTGGATTATTGTTGCAGGATATGGGTGTGGATTATTGACGCAGGATATGGGGGTGGATTATTGGTGCAGGATATGGGGGATGGGCTATAGGTGCAGGATATGGGGGATGGGCTGTTGGTGCAGGATATGGGGGTGGGTTATTGGTGCAGGATATGGGGGGTGGGTTATTTGTGTAGGATATTGGGATGGGTTATTGGTGCAGGATATGGGGGATGGGCTATTTGTGCAGGATGTCGGGGGTGGGCTATTGGTGCAGGATATGGGTGGTGGGTTATTGTTGCAGGATATGGAGGGTGGGTTATTGGTGCAGGATATGGGGGGGTGGGTTATTTGTGCAGGATTTTGGGGGATGTGTTATTGGAGCAGGATATGGTGGGTAGGTTATTGGTGCAGGACATGGGGGTCGGTTATTGCTGCAGAATATAAGGGTGGGTTATTGGTGCAGGATATGGGTGGTGAGTTATTGGTGCAGGTTATGAGGGCTGGGTTATTAGTGCAGGATAGGGGGGTGGGTTATTGGTGCAGGATTGGGGGGTGGGTTATTGGTGCAGGATTGGGGGGTGGGTTATTGATACATGATATGGGGGTGAGTTATTGGTGCAGGATATGGGGGCTGGGTTATTGGTGCAGGATTGGGGGGTGGATTATTGATACATGATATGGGGGTGAGTTATTGGTGCAGGATATGGGGGCTGGGTTATTGGTGCAGGATAGGGGGGTGGGTTATTGGTGCAGGATTGGGGGGTGGGTTATTGATACATGATATGGGGGTGAGTTATTGGTGCAGGATATGGGGGCTGGGTTATTGGTGCAGGATAGGGGGGTGGGTTATTGGTGCAGGATTGGGGGGTGGGTTATTGGTGCAGGATTGGGGGGTGGGTTATTGATACATGATATGGGGGTGAGTTATTGGTGCAGGATATGGGGGCTGGGTTATTGGTGCAGGATTGGGGGTGTGTTATTGGTGCAGGATATGGGCGGTGGGTTATTGACGCAGCATATAGGGGTGGGTTATTGGTACAGGGTATGGGGTTTGGGTTATTATTGCAGGATATGGGTGTGGATTATTGACGCAGGATGTGGGGGCGGATTATTGACGCAGGATATGTGGGTGGGTTATTGTTGCAGGAGATGGGGGCGGGTTATTTATGCAGCATATGGGGAGGTGAGTTATTGGTGCAGGATATGTGGGGGTGGGTTATTTGTGCAGGATATGGGGGTGGATTATTGACACAGCATATGGGGGGTGGGTTATTGACGCAGCATATAGGGGTGGGTTATTGGTGCATGATATGGTGGTGAGTTATTGGTGCAGGATATGGGGGGTGTGTTATTGGTGCAGCATATAGGGGTGGGCTATTGGTGCAGGATATGGTGGATGGGCTATTGGTGCAGGATATGGGGGTGGGTTATTGGTGCAGGATATGGGGGTGGGCTATTGGTGCAGGATATGGTGGATGGGCTATTGGTGCAGGATATGGGGGTGGGTTATTGGTGCAGGATATGGGGGTGGGTTATTGGTGCAGGATATGGGGGGTGGTTTATTGGTGCAGCATATTGGGGTGGGCTATTGGTGCAGGATATGGTGGATGGGCTATTGGTGCAGGATATAGGGGGTGGGTTATTGGTGCAGGATATGGGGGGTGGGTTATTTGTGCAGGATATGGGGGTGTTTTATTGACGCAGCATATAGGGGTGGGTTATTGGTGCAGAATATGGGGGGGTGTGGGTAATTGGTGCAGGATTTGGCGATGGGTTATTGGTGCAAGATATGGGGGTTGGATTATTGACGCAGGATATGGGATATGGGGGTTGAGTTATTAGTGCAGGATAGGGGGGTGGGTTATTGGTGCAGGATAGGGGGGTGGGTTATTGATACATGATATGGGGGTGAGTTATTGGTGCAGGATATGGGGGCTGGGTTATTGGTGCAGGATATGGGGGTGGGTTATTGGTGCAGGATATGGGGGCTGGGTTATTGGTGCAGGATATGGGGGCTGGGTTATTAGTGCAGGATAGGGGGGTGGGTTATTGGTGCAGGATAGGGGGGTGGGTTATTGATACATGATATGGGGGTGAGTTATTGGTGCAGGATATGGGGGCTGGGTTATTGGTGCAGGATATGGGGGTGGGTTATTGGTGCAGGATATGGGGGCTGGGTTATTGGTGCAGGATATGGGGGCTGGGTTATTGGTGCAGGATATGGGGGTGAGTTATTGGTGCAGGATATGGGGGTGGGTTATTGGTGCAGGATATGGGGGTGAGTTATTGGTGCAGGATATGGGGGTGAGTTATTGGTGCAGGATATGGGGGTGGGTTATTGGTGCAGGATATGGGGGCTGGGTTATTGGTGCAGGATATGGGAGCTGGGTTATTGGTGCAGGATATGGGGGTGAGTTATTGGTGCAGGATATGGGGGTGGGTTATTGGTGCAGGATATGGGGGCTGGGTTATTGGTGCAGGATATGGGGGGTGGGTTATTGGTGCAGGATATGGGGGTGGGTTATTGGTGCAGGATATGGGGGTGGGTTATTGGTGCAGGATATGGGGGTAGGTTATTGGTGCAGGATATGGGGTAGGTCATTGGTTTAGTTTAAATTGATGTTGATAACATCGTTCCAGGTGCTGAGAATGTTAATCTCCCGGACACTTGAAATGGAGACTAAACAACGACTGTTTGTGAGTTTACGTTGAACATTTTGTACCAAATCTCAAACCATTCCTGGATTGGTCGAAGTTTTCGATCAAAAATGAATAGTTTTTAAGAGGATCTTAAACTCAGGTTCGTTCGAAGCTTTTAATTTTGTTACACTCTTTACCAAACGCTCTGATAGTCCAGTGCTGACCTCTCATCTCCCTTTTCACCTCCCCATTACATTCCCGAAAATTCTTTGTGATTATCTTCATCCTGAACTTTTATCAGATTTCTTCTTTTTCAGTTTCAATTTGGGTTTTTCACCTCTTTATTTATCCACAGGACGCTGATTTTCGAGATACCCCCCGTGCCTTTCAGGGTTATATTTATTTTGTTCTCTACCCATCTCATATTTGAAGATTCCCCACCACTAAGCCATCATTCCAATAAGACCATAAGAAATAGGAGCAGGAGTAGGCCATTCGGCCCCTCGAGCCTGCTCTGCCATTCAATCAGATCATGGCTGATCTTTCCCGCCCAATCCCCATATCCCTTGTCTGTTTCCTAACTTTTCTGCCCAGTTAGTTTGAGCCAAATCCCAACCTGTGTCTCCGACCTTTCTTTTTTCCAGTTCCTTATCTTTGACTCATCATTATCTTTTACATTCGCCCTAAGTTGTGTTGTAGTCGTTGTTTCCCATTGGTTTTCATACTCTCGCATCAGTTCATTTGCCAGAATAAATCAAGCAAGGCTGCTTTCTGTATTGGTCTAAAAACGGACTGATTTGGGAAATAGCCCTGTCTACTTTCGAAAGAGTGTTCCCCACTTTGACCCACAAACATGACCTTTAACCTCTGAACTGATTGACTCTCACTGTGGGGAGATCTGCAGTGTCTGTGGGACTGTACCCCAGTGAGAGTCAGTGTCTGTGGGACTGTACCCCAGTGAGAGTCAGTGTGTGTGGGACTGTACCCCAGTGAGAGTCAGTGTCTGTGGGACTGTACCCCAGTGAGAGTCAGTGTCTGTGGGACTGTACCCCAGTGAGAGTCAGTGTGTGTGGGACTGTACCCCAGTGAGAGTCAGTGTCTGTGGGACTGTACTCCAGTGAGAGTCAGTGTCTGTGGGACTGTACCCCAGTGAGAGTCAGTGTCTGTGGGACTGTACCCCAGTGAGAGTCAGTGTGTGTGGGACTGTACCCCAGTGAGAGTCAGTGTGTGTGGGACTGTACCCCAGTGAGAGTCAGTGTGTGTGGGACTGTACCCCAGTGAGAGTCAGTGTGTGTGGGACTGTATCCCAGTGAGAGTCAGTGTGTGTGGGACTGTACCCCAGTGAGAGTCAGTGTCTGTGGAACTGTACCCCAGTGAGAGTCAGTGCCTGTGGGACTGTACCCCAGTGAGAGTCAGTGTCTGTGGGACTGTACCCCAGTGAGAGTCAGTGTCTGTGGAACTGTACCCCAGTGAGAGTCAGTGTCTGTGGAACTGTACCCCAGTGAGAGTCAGTGTCTGTGGAACTGTACCCCAGTGAGAGTCAGTGTCTGTGGGACTGTCCCCCAGTGAGAGTCAGTGTCTGTGGAACTGTATCCCAGTGAGAGTCAGTGTCTGTGGAACTGTATCCCAGTGAGAGTCAGTGTCTGTGGGACTGTCCCCCAGTGAGAGTCAGTGTCTGTGGAACTGTACCCCAGTGAGAGTCAGTGTCTGTGGAACTGTACCCCAGTGAGAGTCAGTGTCTGTGGAACTGTACCCCAGTGAGAGTCAGTGTCTGTGGAACTGTACCCCAGTGAGAGTCAGTGTCTGTGGAACTGTCCCCCAGTGAGAGTCAGTGTCTGTGGAACTGTACCCCAGTGAGAGTCAGTGTCTGTGGGACTGTACCCCAGAGAGAGTCAGTGTCTGTGGGACTGTACCCCAGTGAGAGTCAGTGTCTGTGGAACTGTACCCCAGTGAGAGTCAGTGTCTATGGAACTGTATCCCAGTGAGAGTCAGTGTCTGTGGAACTGTACCCCAGTGAGAGTCAGTGCCTGTGGGACTGTACCCCAGTGAGAGTCAGTGTCTGTGGAACTGTACCCCAGTGAGAGTCAGTGTCTGTGGAACCCGTACCCCAGTGAGAGTCAGTGTCTGTGGAACTGTACCCCAGTGAGAGTCAGTGTCTGTGGAACCCGTACCCCAGTGAGAGTCAGTGTCTGTGGAACCCGTACCCCAGTGAGAGTCAGTGTGTGTGGGACTGTACCCCAGTGAGAGTCAGTGTCTGTGGAACCCGTACCCCAGTGAGAGTCAGTGTCTGTGGAACTGTCCCCCAGTGAGAGTCAGTGTGTGTGGAACTGTACCGCAGTGAGAGTCAGTGTGTGTGGAACTGTACCGCAGTGAGAGTCAGTGTGTGTGGAACTGTACCCCAGTGAGAGTCAGTGTGTGTGGGACTGTACCCCAGTGAGAGTCAGTGTCTGTGGGACTGTCCCCCAGTGAGAGTCAGTGTCTGTGGAACTGTACCGCAGTGAGAGTCAGTGTCTGTGGAACTGTCCCCCAGTGAGAGTCAGTGTCTGTGGAACTGTACCCCAGAGAGAGTCAGTGTGTGTGGAACTGTACCCCAGTGAGAGTCAGTGTCTGTGGAACTGTACCGCAGTGAGAGTCAGTGTGTGTGGAACTGTACCGCAGTGAGAGTCAGTGTCTGTGGAACTGTCCCCCAGTGAGAGTCAGTGTCTGTGGGACTGTCCCCCAGTGAGAGTCAGTGTCTGTGGAACTGTACCCCAGTGAGAGTCAGTGTCTGTGGGACTGTACCCCAGTGAGAGTCAGTGTCTGTGGGACTGTCCCCCAGTGAGAGTCAGTGTCTGTGGGACTGTCCCCCAGTGAGAGTCAGTGTCTGTGGAACTGTACCCCAGAGAGAGTCAGTGTCTGTGGAACCCGTACCCCAGTGAGAGTCAGTGTGTGTGGGACTGTACCCCAATGAGAGTCAGTGTGTGTGGAACTGTACCCCAGTGAGAGTCAGTGTCTGTGGGACTGTCCCCCAGTGAGAGTCAGTGTCTGTGGAACCCGTACCCCAGTGAGAGTCAGTGTCTGTGGAACTGTCCCCCAGTGAGAGTCAGTGTCTGTGGGACTGTACCCCAGAGAGAGTCAGTGTGTGTGGAACTGTACCCCAGAGAGAGTCAGTGTCTGTGGGACTGTACCCCAGAGAGAGTCAGTGTGTGTGGGACTGTACCCCAGAGAGAGTCAGTGTGTGTGGAACTGTCCCCCAGTGAGAGTCAGTGTCTGTGGGACTGTCCCCCAGTGAGAGTCAGTGTCTGTGGGACTGTCCCCCAGAGAGAGTCAGTGTCTGTGGGACTGTACCCCAGGGAGAGTCAGTGTCTGTGGGACTGTACCCCAGAGAGAGTCAGTGTCTGTGGAACTGTATCCCAGTGAGAGTCAGTGTGTGTGGGACTGTACCCCAGTGAGAGTCAGTGTCTGTGGGACTGTACCCCAGGGAGAGTCAGTGTCTGTGGGACTGTACCCCAGAGAGAGTCAGTGTCTGTGGAACTGTATCCCAGTGAGAGTCAGTGTCTGTGGAACTGTACCCCAGAGAGAGTCAGTGTCTGTGGGACTGTCCCCCAGTGAGAGTCAGTGTGTGTGGGACTGTCCCCCAGTGAGAGTCAGTGTGTGTGGGACTGTACCCCAGGGAGAGTCAGTGTCTGTGGGACTGTCCCCCAGTGAGAGTCAGTGTGTGTGGGACTGTACCCCAGTGAGAGTCAGTGTCTGTGGGACTGTACCCCAGGGAGAGTCAGTGTCTGTGGGACTGTACCCCAGAGAGAGTCAGTGTCTGTGGAACTGTCCCCCAGTGAGAGTCAGTGTCTGTGGAACTGTACCCCAGTGAGAGTCAGTGTCTGTGGAACTGTACCCCAGAGAGAGTCAGTGTCTGTGGGACTGTACCCCAGTGAGAGTCAGTGTCTGTGGGACTGTCCCCCAGAATGAACATTGAATGGAGAAGCTGACAAGAAGATCCCACTGATGTCTAAATGGCTGTAAGTGAGGGTGAGACTGCACCCCCCACGGACACTGACCCCCGACACCGACCCCCCCCCCAATGGACACCGACCCCCCCCACGGACACCGACCCCCCCCCCCCAATGGACACCGACCCCCCCCACGGACACCGACCCCCCCCCACGGACACCGACCCCCCCCCACGGACACCGACCCCCCCCCCATGGACACCGACCCCGACACCGACCCCCCCCACGGACACCGACCCCCCCCCACGGACACCGACCCCCCCCCACGGACACCGACCCCCCCCCACGGACACCGACCCCCCCCACGGACACCGACCCCCCACCACGGACACCGACCCCCCCCCACGGACACCGACCCCCCCCCACGGACACCGACCCCCCCCCACGGACACCGACCCCCCCCCCCACGGACACCGACCCCCCCCCACGGACACCGACCCCCCCCCACGGACACTGACCCCGACACCGACCGCCATAGAGAGGAGCCGGACACAGACTGGGACTGAAGGTTTATTGAGTTTATACAATGAGTGAACGATGTGCTGTGTCCCAGTGGAACATCAGACTCTGTCGCTCCGACATCAGCCAGTAATTATCATTAATCAGAATCAGGACAGGCCCCAGAAAGTTACCCCTTCCCCATGTACATTATACAGTGCGCCCCAATACAGAGCGCGCCCCGATTCAGAGCGCGCCCCGATACAGAGCGCGCCCCGATACAGAGCGCGCCCCGATTCAGAGCGCGCCCCGATTCAGAGCGCGCCCCGATTCAGAGCGCGCCCCGATACAGAGCGCGCCCCGATACAGAGCGCGCCCCGATACAGAGCGCGCCCCGATACAGAGCGCGCCCCGATACAGAGCGCGCCCCGATACAGAGCGCGCCCCGATACAGAGCGCGCCCCGATACAGAGCGCGCCCCGATACAGAGCGCGCCCCGATAAACACAGAGACCCCTCGATCTACACAGAACCCCCCCTCGATATACACAGAGTCCCCCACCGATATACACAGAGGCCTCCCCCCCCGATATACACAGTCCGTCCGACCGACCACTGAACCCCACGACAAGTTCCCTCTCGCTCACCCCTTACCCCAGCTGCAAATATCCCCACCAATTCACCACTGGTTAAAGTTCCAAACAATAAAGCCGGCCACAATCAATGGAGCCTGGGCCTGAGCCTGGGCCTGAGCCTGAGCCTGGGCCTTTCCCGCCGTGTGTGGGGCAAAGTCACACACCCGCTGGGATGAGCTCACTCAGCACAGGCCAGGGATGGGGCCTGGACCTTTCCTGAAGTACTCCCCGTCCTACTTACTGCCAGTATGTGTAGCTGAGAGGCCAGGTTATACATTTGGGGTCGAGAAGGGGCGCTTTCCCCCGGTGTCCTGGGCCAATATTTATCCCTCAACCAACATCACTAAAAACAGATTCTCTGGTCATTTATCCCATTGCTGTTTGTGGGATCTTGCTGTGCGCAAATTGGCTGCCTCATTTCCTACATTACAATTGTGACTACACTTCACAAAGTATTTCATTGGCTGTAAAGCACTTTGGGACTTCCTGAGATGGTGAAAGGCTCTTGAGAAATGCGAGTCTTTCTTTAAGACGTTACACGGTTACATAAACTGAGAAACTCAAAGGAAGCTTAAAAATTTCAAACCCCTCCCTTTTCTAGATGCAAAAATGTGAAACAATTTCACAAATCCGATCTGAGAAGCTTCACGATGGGAACGGAGAAATAATCAAATCCAAACCGAACTTTGTTCAAGGTTAGAACGGCCGGTGAGACACCCTCGATATTAGTGGCTGGAGACGGTCACAGGTTAGTGTGAAACTCACCACTGTCTGCCCGGGGGAATCGACACACTCGCGTCGAGCGGGGGAATCGACACACTCGCGTCGAGCGGGGGAATCGACACACTCGCGTCGAGCGGGGGAATCGACACACTCGCGTCGAGCGGGGGAATCGACACACTCGCGTGGAGCGGGGGAATCGACACACTCGCGTCGAGCGGGGGAATCGACACACTCGCGTCGAGCGGGGGAATCGACACACTCGCGTCGAGCGGGGGAATCGACACACTCGCGTCGAGCGGGGGAATCGACACACTCGCGTCGAGCGGGGGAATCGACACACCCGGAACAGCCCCAGAGTCACAAACGGCCCCTCGTCACCACTTTGAGTTATAAATCAAACAGGGAAACAAATCCTGAGGATGCTTCGCTGCTGTCGGCTGTGCATCCAACGGGAACAAATGGTCACCGGGAACCGTCACCGGGCACAGGGAAACCGTCACCGGGAAACGGGAAACCCTCACCGGGAAACGGGAAAACGTCACCGGGAAACGGGAAACCCTCACCGGGAAACGGGAAAACGTCACCGGGCAAACTCGCTGTCTCGGTCTGGGCTGACAAGTAACGTGTGGGTTTATGGAATGTGTGTGTGATCGAATGGTGGCCTGTTTCACACAGCCCCTCCCTCGAACTGTGACTTTAATCGAAACACATATTTCCCACACTAACACTCGGTGCAATTTAAAGGCAGCAATTCCTTCAATCACATCGATTTGTTTTTGGTTATTATTTCAGGGAAGAGATGTGCCTTCATCTCCCTCCCCAGCTACTGCCGGCCTTCAGCTGTTTGATGACCGTATGAGAGGGGAGACGGAGGCAGTGACTCCTGGTTTACAGCCCACTATCTCTGCTCAGCAGCTGAGTCCCCACTGACTGTTGGTGTGGTGTGGGGCCAATCTTTGGGCAAATGCCTGGTGACTCAGGTCTCTCTGCAGCATCAAACGCTGGACAGACCTGAAACTCAGCAGCTCCGTCCTTTTAAGCACCTGAGCCACAGCCAGAGACCCGGACACATCATCAACTAAAGTTTCAATTGTTTCTGTATGTCGACCGCGAGCCAGCTGTAAAACCTGAGACCCCCTTCCCACTCTGTCAGGCGTACGGTTACCCAGGGGGACACGGTCAGTACAGTTCACACTTCCAATCATCACACGGCCTGGGATCAGACGACCAGCTCCCGATATGTTGCCAGTGAATGGAACTCCAGCCCAGATGTGGCCCTGTTCCCCACACTAATTATTGTTGAATTATTTTCTTAAGTTTTCCTAAAAATATTTTTTTACGCAACAAAATAAATGCACAGAATCTGACTGAAGGCCCTGATCTAATGGGATCCATGAGGCAACAGTTAACATGATTGGCCAAGTGTGAGTTTGGTGCCACTCGAACCGACCCAGAAGGCAGGGAATACCTGGCATTTAAACTGTGCTTTGAAACTGAAGAGCAAACGCATGGCATCAGACACGGAATAGAAGGACACAGAGCCTGTCTCAAAGTCCACGTACACTCCCATCACCCGGGGCTGTGGAGCACTCACAATTACCTCCCGATCCCCGTGCCAGGCAGACAACTTCAGCCCAAAGCTCTCCACACACCAGGACAGCCCGTTCCTGCCCAGGCGACTCCTGGACCCGCTGCGATCCATCCCACTGCAGGCGATCCCCACCGCCCAGAAGCTGCTCCCGTTATTAGTCACCTCCCAGTAACGCCGGCCATTTGTAAACCACTGGAGGCCCAGCACCTGGGGACAATTGAAGAATCTCTCGGGCAGCTCCGGGTAGGACTGAGGCTGGTCTGTGACTGACAGGCTGGTGTAACGCTCACTCAGGACCAGCTTCTTGTGGGCTGTTCGCTGGTTGAAGCTCACCTTGCAGTTGTCTGCAGAATACAGAACAAATCACCATTAAGCAACAGCAGGGGTCCAGAGAGGTCCCAGCGACGGGAACGATCCAGTCACACGCCTGGCTCACACCGCACAGTTAGTAAACCCAGCGCCAGGTTAGACACAGAGTTATCACAGCTCCAATCACAGCTTTTTTTTTATTCGTTCATGGGATGTGGGCGTCGCTGGCGAGGCCGGCATTTATTGCCCATCCCTAATTGCCCTTGAGAAGGTGGTGGTGAGCCGCCATCTTGAACCGCTGCAGTCCGTGTGGTGAAGGTTCTCCCACAGTGCTGTTAGGAAGGGAGTTCCAGGATTTTGACCCAGCGACAATGAAGGAACGGCGATATATTTCCAAGTCGGGATGGTGTGTGACTTGGAGGGGAACGTGCAGGTGGTGTTGTCCCCATGTGCCTGCTGCTCTTGTCCTTCCAGGTGGTAGAGGTCGTGGGTTTGGGAGGTGCTGTCGAAGAAGCCTTGACGAGTTGCTGCAGTGCATCCTGTGGATGGTACACACTGCAGCCACTGTACGCCGGTGGTGAAGGGAGTGAATGTTTAGGGTGGTGGATGGGGGGCCAATCAAGCGGGCTGTTTTGTCCTGGATGGTGTCGAGCTTCTTGAGTGTTGTTGGAGCTGCACTCATCCGGGCAAGTGGAGAGTATTCCATCACACTCCTGACTTGTGCCTTGTAGATGGTGGAAAGGCTTTGGGGAGTCAGGAGGTGAGTCATTCACCACAGAATACCCAGCCTCTGACCTGCTCTCGTAGCCACAGTATTTATATGGCTGGTCCAGTTAAGTTTCTGGTCAATGGTGACCCCCAGGATGTTGATGGTGGGGGATTTGGCGATGGCAATGCCGTTGAATGTCAAGGGGAGGTGGTTAAGACTCTCTCTTGTTGGAGATGGTCATTGCCTAGCACTTGTCTGGCGCGAATTTTACATGCCACTTATCAGCCCAAGCCTGGATGTTGTCCAGGTCTTGCTGCATGCGGGCACGGACTGCTTCATTATCTGAGGGGTTGCGAATGGAACTGAACACTGTGCAATCTTCAGCGAACATCCCCATTTCTGACCTTATGATGGAGGGAAGGTCATTGATGAAGCAGCTGAAGATGGTTGGGCCTAGGACACTGCCCTGAGGAACTCCTGCAGCAATGTCCTGGGGCTGAGATGATTGGCCTCCAACAACCACTACCATCTTCCTTTGTGCTAGGTATGACTCCAGCCACTGGAGAGTTTTCCCCCTGATTCCCATTGACTTCAATTTTACTAGGGCTCCTTGGTGCCACACTCGGTCAAATGCTGCCTTGATGTCAAGGGCAGTCACTCTCACCTCACCTCTGGAATTCAGCTCTTTTGTCCATGTTTGGACCAAGGCTGGAATGAGGTCTGGAGCCGAGTGGTCCTGGTGGAACCCAAACTGAGCATCGGTGAGCAGGTTATTGGTGAGTAAGTGCCGCTTGATAGCACTGTCGACGACACCTTCCATCACTTTGCTGATGATTGAGAGTAGACTGATGGGGCGGTAATTGGCCGGATTGGATTTGTCCTGCATTTTGTGGACAGGACATACCTGGGCAATTTTCCACATTGTCGGGTAGATGCCAGTGTTGTAGCTGTACTGGAACAGTTTGGCTAGAGGCGAGGCTCGTTCTGGAGCACAAGTCTTCAGCACTACAGCCGGGATGTTGTCGGGGCCCGTAGCCTTTGCTGTATCCAGTGCACTCAGCCGTTTCTTGATATCACGTGGAGTGAATCGAATTGTGATGGTGGGGATATCGGGAGGAGGCCGAGATGGATCATCCACTTGGCACTTCTGGCTGAAGATGGTTGCAAACGCTTCAGCCTTGTCTTTTGTACTCATGTGCTGGACTCCGCCATCATTGAGGATGGAGATGTTTGCAGAGCCTCCTCCTCCCGTTAGTTGTTTAATTGTCCACCACCATTCACGACTGGATGTGGCAGGACTGCAGAGCTTTGATCTGATCCGTTGGTTGTGGAATCTCTTAGCTCTGTCTATAGCATGTTGCTTCCACTGTTTAGCATGCATGTAGTCCTGAGTTGTAGCTTCACCAGGTTGGCACCTCATTTTTAGGTACGCCTGGTGCTGCTCCTGGCATGCTCTTCTACACTCCTCATTGAACCAGGGTTGATCTCCTGGCTTGTTGGTAATGGTAGAGTGAGGAATATGCCGGGCCATGAGGTTACAGATTGTGCTGATCAGAGACCCCCTTTACTCTGTATCTAACCCTGTACCTGCCCTGGGAGTGTTTGATGGGACAGTGTAGAGGGAGCTTTACTCTGTATCTAACCCTGTACTTGCCCTGGGAGTGTTTGATGGGACAGTGTAGAGGGAGCTTTACTCTGTATCTAACCCTGTACTTGCCCTGGGAGTGTTTGATGGGACAGTGTAGAGGGAGCTTTACTCTGTATCTAACCCTGTACCTGTCATGTTGCTGACACTAGCTGCCTGTGATGGAGGATCTATTTCCCAGCCTGAACCTCACTTCCCATGTTATTAGAATTTAACATAATCCCCTCTCAGAATGAAGGATTTTGGACAAGTTCATGGCTTTTAATTCACATTAATCAGACGTTGGCCTGATTTTAAAGAGACCCAGAGCCTGAAATCTGCCTCAGCTCCTCGAGGATCTGGTGGGGGGAGGAGCAGGAAAAAAAATTCTAAGGTCTCCCGTCTGAAAATGGATTCGTGCCTTCGGGGGGGATAGAGCACAGCCCTCCCCCGCCACGGAGAATATCCAACAATCATCGGGTTCACACATGGAGAACAGGCATCAGAGCGAGGGACTGCGTGGCAGCCGATACGCACGGGGCCAGACCCCCGCGCCATTCAGCGCCTTGAGGGGGGCCACAGAGCGAGATTGTTCCCTGCTGATACTCACACTGCAGGAAGTCTTGTCTGTTGCGTGGGGGGGAGGCGTTCCGGACAAACGGATTACCTGCGACGGAGAAAAAGAGAAATCATTCAGTCTCACCGTCACTGGACGGGGGTCGCTCTCAGTCTCACCGTCACTGGACGGGGGTCGCTCTCAGTCTCACCGTCACTGGACGGGGGTCGCTCTCAGTCTCACCGTCACTGGACGGGGGTCGCTCTCAGTCTCACCGTCACGGGACGGGGGTCGCTCTCAGTCTCACCGTCACGGGACGGGGGTCGCTCTCAGTCTCACCGTCACTGGACGGGGGTCGCTCTCAGTCTCACCGTCACGGGACGGGGGTCGCTCTCAGTCTCACCCTCACTGGACGGGGGTCGCTCTCAGTCTCACCGTCACTGGACGGGGGTCGCTCTCAGTCTCACCGTCACTGGACGGGGGTCGCTCTCAGTCTCACCGTCACTGGACGGGGGTCGCTCTCAGTCCCACCCTCACTGGACGGGGGTCGCTCTCAGTCTCACCGTCACTGGACGGGGGTCGCTCTCAGTCTCACCGTCACTGGACGGGGGTCGCTCTCAGACCCACCGCCACTGGACGGGGGTCGCTCTCAGTCTCACCGTCACTGGACGGGGGTCGCTCTCAGTCTCACCCTCACTGGACGGGGGTCGCTCTCAGTCTCACCGTCACTGGACGGGGGTCGCTCTCAGTCTCACCGTCACTGGACGGGGGTCGCTCTCAGTCTCACCGTCACTGGACGGGGGTCGCTCTCAGTCTCACCGTCACTGGACGGGGGTCGCTCTCAGTCTCACCGTCACTGGACGGGGGTCGCTCTCAGTCCCACCGTCACTGGACGGGGGTCGCTCTCAGTCTCACCGTCACTGGACGGGGGTCGCTCTCAGTCTCACCCTCACTGGACGGGGGTCGCTCTCAGTCTCACCCTCACTGGACGGGGGTCGCTCTCAGTCTCACCCTCACTGGACGGGGGTCGCTCTCAGTCTCACCGTCACTGGACGGGGGTCGCTCTCAGTCTCACCCTCACTGGACGGGGGTCGCTCTCAGTCTCACCCTCACTGGACGGGGGTCGCTCTCAGTCTCACCGTCACTGGACGGGGGTCGCTCTCAGTCTCACCGTCACTGGACGGGGGTCGCTCTCAGTCTCACCGTCACTGGACGGGGGTCGCTCTCAGTCTCACCGTCACTGGACGGGGGTCGCTCTCAGTCTCACCCTCACTGGACGGGGGTCGCTCTCAGTCTCACCCTCACTGGACGGGGGTCGCTCTCAGTCTCACCCTCACTGGACGGGGGTCGCTCTCAGTCTCACCGACACTGGACGGGGGTCGCTCTCAGTCTCACCGACACTGGACGGGGGTCGCTCTCAGTCTCACCCTCACTGGACGGGGGTCGCTCTCAGTCTCACCCTCACTGGACGGGGGTCGCTCTCAGTCTCACCGTCACTGGACGGGGGTCGCTCTCAGTCCAACCGTCACTGGACGGGGGTCGCTCTCAGTCTCACCGTCACTGGACGGGGGTCGCTCTCAGTCCAACCGTCACTGGACGGGGGTCGCTCTCAGTCCAACCGTCACTGGACGGGGGTCGCTCTCAGTCCAACCGTCACTGGACGGGGGTCGCTCTCAGTCCAACCGTCACTGGACGGGGGTCGCTCTCAGTCCAACCGTCACTGGACGGGGGTCGCTCTCAGTCCAACCGTCACTGGACGGGGGTCGCTCTCAGTCCAACCGTCACTGGACGGGGGTCGCTCTCAGTCCAACCGTCACTGGACGGGGGTCGCTCTCAGTCCCACCCTCACTGGACGGGGGTCGCTCTCAGTCTCACCGTCACTGGACGGGGGTCACTCTCAGTCCCACCGCCACTGGACAGGGGTCACTCTCAGTCCCACGGCCACTGGACAGGGGTCACTCTCAGTCCCACGGCCACGGGACAGGGGTCACTCTCAGTCCCACGGCCACGGGACAGGGGTCACTCTCAGTCCCACGGCCACGGGACAGGGGTCACTCTCAGTCCCACGGCCACGGGACAGGGGTCACTCTCAGTCCCACGGCCACGGGACAGGGGTCACTCTCAGTCCCACGGCCACGGGACAGGGGTCACTCTCAGTCCCACGGCCACGGGACAGGGGTCACTCTCAGTCCCACGGCCACGGGACAGGGGTCACTCTCAGTCCCACGGCCACGGGACAGGGGTCACTCTCAGTCCCACGGCCACGGGACAGGGGTCACTCTCAGTCCCACGGCCACGGGACAGGGGTCACTCTCAGTCCCACGGCCACGGGACAGGGGTCACTCTCAGTCCCACGGCCACGGGACAGGGGTCACTCTCAGTCCCACGGCCACGGGACAGGGGTCACTCTCAGTCCCACGGCCACGGGACAGGGGTCACTCTCAGTCCCACGGCCACGGGACAGGGGTCACTCTCAGTCCCACGGCCACGGGACAGGGGTCACTCTCAGTCCCACGGCCACGGGACAGGGGTCACTCTCAGTCCCACGGCCACGGGACAGGGGTCACTCTCAGTCCCACGGCCACGGGACAGGGGTCACTCTCAGTCCCACGGCCACGGGACAGGGGTCACTCTCAGTCCCACGGCCACGGGACAGGGGTCACTCTCAGTCCCACGGCCACGGGACAGGGGTCACTCTCAGTCCCACGGCCACGGGACAGGGGTCACTCTCAGTCCCACGGCCACGGGACAGGGGTCACTCTCAGTCCCACGGCCACGGGACAGGGGTCACTCTCAGTCCCACGGCCACGGGACAGGGGTCACTCTCAGTCCCACGGCCACGGGACAGGGGTCACTCTCAGTCCCACGGCCACGGGACAGGGGTCACTCTCAGTCCCACGGCCACGGGACAGGGGTCACTCTCAGTCCCACGGCCACGGGACAGGGGTCACTCTCAGTCCCACGGCCACGGGACAGGGGTCACTCTCAGTCCCACGGCCACGGGACAGGGGTCACTCTCAGTCCCACGGCCACGGGACAGGGGTCACTCTCAGTCCCACGGCCACGGGACAGGGGTCACTCTCAGTCCCACGGCCACGGGACAGGGGTCACTCTCAGTCCCACGGCCACGGGACAGGGGTCACTCTCAGTCCCACGGCCACGGGACAGGGGTCACTCTCAGTCCCACGGCCACGGGACAGGGGTCACTCTCAGTCCCACGGCCACGGGACAGGGGTCACTCTCAGTCCCACGGCCACGGGACAGGGGTCACTCTCAGTCCCACGGCCACGGGACAGGGGTCACTCTCAGTCCCACGGCCACGGGACAGGGGTCACTCTCAGTCCCACGGCCACGGGACAGGGGTCACTCTCAGTCCCACGGCCACGGGACAGGGGTCACTCTCAGTCCCACGGCCACGGGACAGGGGTCACTCTCAGTCCCACGGCCACGGGACAGGGGTCACTCTCAGTCCCACGGCCACGGGACAGGGGTCACTCTCAGTCCCACGGCCACGGGACAGGGGTCACTCTCAGTCCCACGGCCACGGGACAGGGGTCACTCTCAGTCCCACGGCCACGGGACAGGGGTCACTCTCAGTCCCACGGCCACGGGACAGGGGTCACTCTCAGTCCCACGGCCACGGGACAGGGGTCACTCTCAGTCCCACGGCCACGGGACAGGGGTCACTCTCAGTCCCACGGCCACGGGACAGGGGTCACTCTCAGTCCCACGGCCACGGGACAGGGGTCACTCTCAGTCCCACGGCCACGGGACAGGGGTCACTCTCAGTCCCACGGCCACGGGACAGGGGTCACTCTCAGTCCCACGGCCACGGGACAGGGGTCACTCTCAGTCCCACGGCCACGGGACAGGGGTCACTCTCAGTCCCACGGCCACGGGACAGGGGTCACTCTCAGTCCCACGGCCACGGGACAGGGGTCACTCTCAGTCCCACGGCCACGGGACAGGGGTCACTCTCAGTCGCACGGCCACTGGACAGGGGTCACTCTCAGTCGCACGGCCACTGGACAGGGGTCACTCTCAGTCGCACGGCCACTGGACAGGGGTCACTCTCAGTCGCACGGCCACTGGACACGGGTCACTCTCAGTCGCACGGCCACTGGACACGGGTCACTCTCAGTCTCACCGTCACTGGACACGGGTCACTCTCAGTCTCACCATCACTGGACACGGGTCACTCTCCCGTCTCACCGTCACTGGACACGGGTCACTCGCAGTCTCCCTCTCACTGGACACGGGTCACTCTCAGTCTCACTCTCACTGGACACGGGTCACTCTCAGTCTCACTGGACACGGGTCACTCTCAATCTCACTCTCATTGGACACGGGTCACTCTCAGTCTCACTGGACACGGGTCACTCTCAATCTCACTCTCATTGGACACGGGTCACTCTCAGTCTCACCGTCACTGGACATGGGTCACTCTCAGTCTCACTCTCACTGGACACTCTCAGTCTCACCGTCACTGGACAAAGGGTCACTCTCAGTCTCACCGTCACTAGACACGGGTCACGCTCAGTCCAACCGTCACTGGACACGGGTCACTCTCAGTCTCACCGTCACTGGACATGAGTCACTCTCAGTCTCACCGTCAATGGACACGGGTCACTCTCAATCTCAGTCTCACTGGACACGGGTTACTCTCAGTATCACCATCACTGGACATGGGTCACTGTCAGTCTCACTGGACATGGGTCACTCTCAGTCTCACCGTCAATGGACACGGGTCACTCTCAGTCTCACTCTCACTGGACACGGGTCACTCTCAATCTCACCGTCACTGGACACGGGTCACTCTCAGTCTCACCGTCACTGGACACGGGTCACGCTCAGTCTCACCGTCACTGGACACGGGTCACTCTCAGTCTCACCGCCACTGGACACGGGTCACTCTCAGTCTCACCGCCACTGGACACGGGTCACTCTCAGTCTCAGTCTCACTGGGCATGGGTCACTCTCAGTCACACTCTCACTGGACATGGGTCACTCTCAGTCTCACCATCACTGGACACGGGTCACACTCAGTCTCACTGGGCATGGGTCACTCTCAGTCACACTCTAACTGGACACGGGTCACTCTCAATCTCTCTCTCACTGGACACGGGTCACTCTCAGTCTCACCGTCACTGGACAAGGGTCACTCTCAGTCTCAGTCTCACTGGGCATGGGTCACTCTCAGTCACACTCTCACTGGACATGGGTCACGCTCAGTCTGAACGTCACTGGACACGGGTCACTCTCAGTCTCAGTCTCACTGGGCATGGGTCACTCTCAGTCACACTCTCACTGGACATGGGTCACTCTCAGTCTCACCGTCACTGGACACGGGACACGCTCAGTCTCACTGGGCATGGGTCACTCTCAGTCTCACCGCCACTGGACAAGGGTCACTCTCAGTCTCACCGTCACTGGACACGGGTCACTCTCAGTCTCACTGGGCATGGGTCACTCTCAGTCTCACCGCCACTGGACACGGGTCACTCTCAATCTCACTCTCAATGGACTCGGGTCACTCTCAGTCTCACTCTCACTGGACAGGGGTCACTCTCAGTATCACCATCACTGGACACGGGTCACTCTCACTGGACACAGGTTACTCTCAGTCTCACCGTCACTGGACACGGGTCACTCTCAGTCTCACCGTCACTGGACACGGGTCACTCTCAGTCTCACTGGACATGGGTCACTCTCAGTCTCACCGTTACTGGACATGGGTCACACTCAGTCTCACCGTCAATGGACACGGGTCACTCTCAGTCTCACTCTCACTGGACACGGGTCACTCTCAGTCTCACTCTCACTGGACATGGGTCACTCTCAGTCTCACCGTTACTGGACATGGGTCACTCTCAGTCTCACCGTTACTGGACATGGGTCACTTTCAGTCTCACCGTTACTGGACACGGGCCACTCTCAGTCTCACTCTCACTGGACACGGGTCACTCTCACTGGACACAGGTTACTCTCACTGGACACAGGTTACTCTCAGTCTCACCGTCACTGGACACGGGTCACTCTCAGTCTCACAGTCAATGGACACGGGTCACTCTCAGTCTCACCGTCAATGGACACGGGTCACTCTCAGTCTCACCGTCACTGTTCACGTGTCACTCTCAGTCTCACTCTCACTGGACAGGGGTCACTCTCAGTATCACCGTCACTGGACACGGGTCACTCTCACTGGACACGGGTCACTCTCACTGGACACGGGTCACTCTCACTGGACACGGGTCACTCTCAGTCTCACTGGACATGGGTCACTCTCAGTCACACTCTCACTGGACACGGGTACGGTAGCATAGTGGTTATGTTACTGGGCTAGTAATCCAGAGGCCTAGACTAAAATCCGGAGTCATGAGTTCAAATCCCGCCACGGCAGCTGGCGAATTTAAATTTAATTAAGTAAAAATCTGGAATTAAAATACAAGTATCAGTAATGGTGCCCGTGAAACTACCAGATTGTCGTAAAAACCCATCTGGTTCACTAATGTCCTTTAGGGAAGGAAACCTGCCGTCCTTACCCAGTCTGGCCTATATGTGACTCCAGACCCACAGCAATGTGGTTGATTCTTAATTGCCCTCTGAAATGGCCTAGCAAGCCACTCAGTTGTAAAATCTCGCTACGAAAAGTCATAATAAGAATAAAACCGGACGGACCACCCGGCATCGGACCACTAGGCACCGGACACGACAACGGCAAAACACCAAGCCCAGTCGACCCTGCAAGGTCCTCCTTACTAACATCTGGGGACTTGTGCCAAAATTGGGAGAGCTGTCCCACAGACTAGTCAAGCAACAGCCTGACATAGCCATACTTACAGAATCATATCTTTTAGCCAACGTCCCAGACTCTTCCATCACCATCTCTGGGTATAGAGTCATAGAGTTATACAGCACGGATAGAGGCCCTTCGGCCCATCGTGTCCGCGCCGGCCATCAGCCCTGTCTACTCTAATCCCATATTCCAGCATTTGGTCCGTAGCCTTGATGGGCTGGGTGAAGGGCTGGGTGACGGGCTGGGTGAAGGGCTGGGTGACGGGCTGGGTGACGGGCTGGGTGAAGGGCTGGGTGAAGGGCTGGGTGATGGGCTGGGTGACGGGCTGGGTGACGGGCTGGGTGACGGGCTGGGTGACGGGCTGGGTGACGGGCTGGGTGACGGGCTGGGTGACGGGCTGGGTGACGGGCTGGGTGACGGGCTGGGTGACGGGCTGGGTGACGGGCTGGGTGACGGGCTGGGTGACGGGCTGGGTGACGGGCTGGGTGACGGGCTGGGTGACGGGCTGGGTGACGGGCTGGGTGACGGGCTGGGTGACGGGCTGGGTGAAGGGCTGGGTGACGGGCTGGGTGTGGAAACCATTTTTGTAAAACAATCTAAAAAGGAAAGTGTAGTTAAACACTCCAGCATCCTGAAACTATAAGGGACAATACTGATGGTCACTCAGCATTTAACAAACAGGGTGTAGGGTGTGAAATGCTCCCTCGGTTGGTACAGACTGTGCAGCTCAGTCCAGGGCCCCGGGACAGACAGACAGACAGACAGACTGACTGACTGACCCCAGCATACTGCCTGAGATTCCAGAGGGTACGACAAAGGCTGGCACACAATCCACCCCCTGCCCTGGTCTGAGAATCGATCCACTGCTCACTCACTTTCTCGCGGGCCCTCAAATGTTAACAGTGGCATCAGTGTGGGCAGGAGAGAGACATCAGAAGCTGGAAATACATCAAACAGGCCATCACCCCTTCTCGCAGGTTTCTCTGTAAACCACATGGGAGTTGTTAGCAAATTGGAACAGTTCAGAGCTCACAGAGCAGCAGAGCCAGAATCTCAAAGAAAGTACGAGTGAAAGGACTCGTCCAATCAAATATTCAACAGCGACCAATGACCATTCGTGTCTGGGTATTGGCTCGTATTCAGGCCCAGCAGGCCGCGGGCACGGTCCCCGCCAGAGGCAGTGGGCATGGGCCCTGCTGGAGGCAGTGGTAACGCCAATGTGGGCTGCGATTGCTAAATCTCTACCCGGCTTCAGTGGACACAAAACCCGAGGGGCGTGGGGAATATCAGAGCGTTGCAGTAAGGGGTGCAGTGTACATCGGTGAGTTACGGTGAGAGACGCAGTGCGTCACGGTGAGGGGTGCGGTTTATACCGGCGCGTCACGGTGAGGGGTGCGGTTTATACCGGCGCGTCACGGTGAGGGGTGCGGTTTATATCGGTGCGTTACGCTGAGGGGCGCGGTTTATATCGGTGCGTTACGCTGAGGGGCGCGGTTTATATCGGTGCGTTACGCTGAGGGGCGCGGTTTATATCGGTGCGTTACGCTGAGGGGCGCGGTTTATATCGGTGCGTTACGGTGAGGGGCGCGGTTTATATCGGTGCGTTACGGTGAGGGGCGCGGTTTATATGTTGGACTCACTCGGAATCTCTCTCTGTTCAGCAGTCGGTGACTGGCTCTGATTGGGCGGCGGCTTCGGCTTGAGTTTCTCTGTGGAACAAAAACAGAAAAAATATTAAACTCGGGGACAGTGAGAGACCCCTCCCCTCCCCCCTCCCCTCGCCCTCCCCCCTCCCCTCGCCCTCCCCCTCCCCCCGCACTCCTCTCCCCCTCCCCTCCTCTCCCCCTCCCCTCGCCCTCCCCCCTCCCCTCGCCCTCCCCCCTCCCCTCGCCCTCCCCCTCCCCCCGCACTCCTCTCCCCCTCCCCTCGCCCTCCCCCTCCCCTCGCCCTCCCCTCCCCTCGCCCTCCCCCCTCCCCTCGCCCTCCCCCTCCCCCCGCACTCCTCTCCCCTCGCCCTCCCCCCTCCCCTCGCCCTCCCCCCTCCCCGCACTCTCCCCCTCCCCTCCTCCCTCCCCTCCCCTCGCCCTCCCCTTCCCCTCCCCCTCCTCCCCTCGCACTCTCCCCCCTCCCCTCGCACTCTCCCCCCTCCCCTCGCACTCTCCCCCTCCCCTCGCACTCTCCCCCTCCCCCCTTCCCCTCCCCCTCTCCCCCTCCTCCCCTCGCACTCTCCCCCCTCCCCTCGCACTCTCCCCCCTCCCCTCGCACTCTCCCCCTCCCCTCGCACTCTCCCCCTCCCCTCGCCTCCCTCGCACTCTCCCCCCTCCCCCCGCCTCCCTCGCACTCTCCCCCCTCCCCTCGCCTCCCTCGCACTCTCCCCCCTCCCCTCGCCTCCCTCGCACTCTCCCCCCTCCCCTCGCCTCCCTCGCACTCTCCCCCCTCCCCTCGCCTCCCTCGCACTCTCCCCCCTCCCCTCGCCTCCCTCGCACTCTCCCCCCTCCCCTCGCCTCCCTCGCACTCTCCCCCCTCCCCTCGCCTCCCTCGCACTCTCCCCCCCTCCCCTCGCCTCCCTCGCACTCTCCCCCCTCCCCTCGCCTCCCTCGCACTCTCCCCCCTCCCCTCGCCTCCCTCGCACTCTCCCCCCTCCCCTCGCCTCCCTCGCACTCTCCCCCCTCCCCTCGCCTCCCTCGCACTCTCCCCCCTCCCATCCCCCTCCCCTCCCCTCCCCTTGTCCCCTCTCCTCCCACTCTCCCCCTCCCCTCCTCTCCCCTCGGACTCTCCCCCTCCCCTCCTCTCCCCTCGCACTCTCCCCCTCCCCTCCTCTCCCCTCGCACTCTCCCCCTCCCCTCCTCTTCCCTCGCACTCTCCCCCTCCCCTCCTCTCCCCTCGCACTCTCCTCCCTCCCCTCCCCTCGCACTTTCCCCCCTCCCCTCCTCTCCCCTCGCACTCTCCCCTCCCCCTCCCCTCGCACTCTCCCCCTCCCCTCCCCTCCCCTCGCACTCTCCCCCTCCCCTCCCCTCCCCTCGCACTTTCCCCCCTCCCCTCCTCTCCCCTCGCACTCTCCCCTCCCCCTCCCCTCGCACTCTCCCCCCTCCCCTCGCACTCTCCCCCCTCCCCTCGCACTCTCCCCCCTCCCCTCGCACTCTCCCCCCTTCCCCTCCCCTCCCCTCCCCTCGCACTCTCCCCCCTCCCCTCCCCTCGCACTCTCCCCCCTCCCCTCCCCTCGCACTCTCCCCCCTCCCCTCTCCCCGCACTCCCTCCATCCCCCATCTCCTCTCTCCACACTCCCCCTCTGTGCCCCGCACTCTCCCTCCCCCTCCCCCTCCGTGCCCCCGCTCTCTCCCCCCTCTCCATTCCTCACTCTATCCCTCTCCATTTCTCTGGCTGATTTCCTCTCTCTCTAACCCAGGGGTCACTGGGACTAACTGTACGACTCACTGCCAACCTGACTTTGGAGAGCAGAGGCCAGTGTTGGAATCTCCTGCTCTGCACGGTTCGGTACCTCTCAGGGTATTGGGGACGCACACCTCCTGATTCTGACCCCCACACTCTGACCCTCCCTGTGACCATTCCCTCACTCACTCTTTTTGCTTTGTTTGCCCTCGGGAGGATTGCTTGTTTGTGGTGTTTCCGAGTCACTGGCGGCAGGTGGTTCCTTCCGACCTGGGGCGGAGCCTGTGGACACATGAGGATATTACAGGCATTACAATCTCATTACAGGCATTACAATCTCATTACAGGCATTACAATCTCATTACAGGGATTACCATCAGGAGCAGGAACCCTGGCTGATTTCCCCTCTCTCTAACCCAGGGGTCACTGGACAGTGATCGGGAGCAGGAACCCTGGTACTAAATGAATATTTCACATCCGTCTTCACTAGAGAAGAGGATGCTGCCATTGTAGCAGTAAAGGAGGAGGTAGTAGTGATATTGGAGAGGATATAAATAGATAAAGAGGAGGTACTTGAGATTGTCAGTACTCAAAGTAGAAAAGTCACCCGGTCCAGATGGGAGGCATCCTGGGTTAGTGAGGGGAGTAAGGGTGGAAGTTGCGGAGACTCTGGCCACAATCTTCCAATCCTCATTAGATATGGGGGCAGTGCCGGAGGACTGGAGGATTGCAAATGTTACACCCCTGTTCAAAAAAGGGGAGGGGGATAAACCCGGCAATTACAGGCCAGTCAGCCTAACATCGGTGGTGGGGAAACTTTTAGACACAATAATCTAGGACAATATTAATTGTCACTTGGAAAAGTCTGGGCTAATAACTGCAAGTCAGCACGGATCTGTTTAAGAAATATCATGTTTGACTAACTTGATTGAGATCTTTGATGAAGTAACGGAGAGGGTTGATGAGGGGAGTGCGGTGGATGTTGTGTATATGGACGTTCAAAGGGCATTTGGTAAAGTACCACATAATAGACTTGTCAGCAAAATTAAAGCCCATTGGATTAAAGGGACAGTGACAGCGTGGATACAAAATTGGCTAAGGGACAGAAAGCAGAGAGAGTGGTGGTGAACGGTTGTTTTTCAGACTGGAGGGAAGTTTACAGTGGGTGTTCCCCAGGGGTCAGTATTAGGACCACTGCTCTTTTTGATATATATTAATGACCTGAACTTGGATATCGGGGGTACAGTTTCAAAGTTTGCAGATGACACGAAACTCGGAAATGCAGTAAACAACGTGGAGGATAGTAACAGACTTCAGGAGGACAGAGACAGACTGGTGAAATGGGCAGACACATGGCAGCTGAAATTTAATGCAGAGAAGTGTGAACATAGAAACATAGGAATATAGGAACAGGAGTAGGCCATTCAGCCCCTCGAGCCTGCTCCGCCGTTTGATAAGATCATGGCTGATCTGTGATCTAACTCCATATACCTGCCTTTGGCCCATATCCCTTAATACCTTTGGTTGCCAAAAAGCTATCTATCTCAGATTTAAATTTAGCAATTGAGCTAGTATCAATTGCCGTTTGCGGAAGAGAGTTCCAAACTTCTACCACCCTTTGTGTGTAGAAATGTTTTCTAATCTCACTCCTGAAAGGTCTGGCTCTAATTTTTAGACTGTGCCCCCTACTCCTAGAATCCCCAACCAGCGGAAATAGTTTCTCTCTATCCACCCTATCCGTTCCCCTTAATATCTTATAAACTTCGATCAGATCACCCCTTAACCTTCGAAACTCCAGAGAATACAACCCCAATTTGTGTAATCTCTCCTCGTAACTTAACCCTTGAAGTCCGGGTATCGTTCTAGTAAACCTACGCTGCACTCCCTCCAAGGCCAATATGTCCTTCCGAAGGTGCGGTGCCCAGAACTGCTCACAGTACTCCAGGTGCGGTCTAACCAGGGTTTTGTATAGCTGCAGCATAACTTCTGCCCCCTTGTACTGTAGTCCTCTAGATATAAAGGCCAGCATTCCATTAGCCTTCTTGATTATTTTCTGCACCTGTTCAAGACACTTCAATGATCGATGTACCTGAACCCCTAAGTCCCTTTGGACATCCACAGTTTTTAACTTTTTACCATTTAGAAAGTACCCTGTTCTATCCTTTTTTGATCCAAAGTGGATGACCTCACATTTGTCTACATTGAATTCCATTTGCCACAGTTTTGCCCATTCACCTAATCTATCAATATCGCTTTGTAATTTTATGTTTTCATCTACACTGCTTACAATGTCACCAATCTTTGTGTCATCGGCAAACTTAGATATGAGACTTTCTATGCCTTCATCTAAGTCGTTAATAAATATTGTGAATAATTGAGGCCCCAAGACAGATACCTGCGGGACTCCACTAGTCACATCCTGCCAATGTGAGTACCTTCCCATTATCCCTACTCTCTGTCGCCTTTCACTCAGCCAACTTCCTAACCAAGTCCGTACTTTTCCCTCGATTCCATGGGCTTCTATCTTAGCCAACAGTCTCTTATGTGGGACCTTATCAAATGCCTTCTGGAAGTCCATATAAATAACATCCATTGACATTCCCCTGTCCACTACTTTAGTCACCTCTTCAAAAAATTCAATCAGGTTTGTCAGGCACGACCTACCTTTCACAAATCCATGTTGGCTCTCTCTGATTAACTGAAAATTCTCGAGGTGTTCAGTCACCCTATCCTTAATTATAGACTCCAGCATTTTCCCCACAACAGATGTTAGGCTAACCGGTCTATAATTCCCTGGTTTCCCTCCCTGTCCTTTCTTAAAAAGCAGAGTGACATGTGCAATTTTCCAATCTAGAGGGATGGTTCCTGAATCTAGAGAACGTTGAAAGATTATAGTTAGGGCATCCGCAATGTGCTCACCTACTTCCTTTAAAACCCTGGGATGGAAACCATCTGGTCCTGGGGATTTGTCACTCTTTAGTGCTATTATTTTCTTCATTACTGTTGCTTTACTTATGTTAATTTTATCGAGTCCCTGTCCCAGATTCAATATTAGTTTTCTTGGGATTTCCGGCATGCTATCCTCTTTTTCTACTGATGCAAAGTAATTGTTCAACATGTCCGCCATTTCCCCATTGTCAATGACAATATCCCCACTTTCAGTTTTTAAGGGGCCAACACTGCTCCTGAACACCCTCTTTTTCCTAATATAACTATAAAAGTTCTTTGTATTGGTTTTGATATCCCTTGCAAGTTTCTTTTCATACTCTCTTTTTGTAGCTCTTACTATCTGTTTTGTGACCCTTTGTTGATCTTTGTATCTTTCCCATTCGCCAGGATCTGTGCCATTTTTTGCCTTTTTGTATGCCCTTTCCTTATGTCTTATACTGTCCCTTACCTCTTTAGTTGTCCATGGCTGGTTTTTTTGGTAAGTAGAGTTCTTGCCCCTCAGGGGTATAAACCGATTCTGTATCACGTTAAATGTTTCTTTAAAGATTTCCCACTGATCATCAGTTGTTTTACCCATTAACAGATTTGCCCAGTTTACTGTGGATAGTATCTGTCTCATCCCATTGAAGTCGGCCTTACCCAAGTCTAGAATCTTAGCAGCTTATTCACTTTTTTCCCTTTCAAACACTACCTTGAATTCGATCATGTTATGATCGCTATTGGATAGATGTTCACGCACAGTTAAGCTGTTAACTAAATCTGGTTCATTACTCATTACTAAATCTAGTATGGCTTGCCCCCTTGTTGCCTCCAGGACATACTGCTGTAGAAAACTATCCCGGACACACTCAAGAAATTCACTACCTTTCTGACAGTTGCTAGTCTGCTTTTCCCAATTTATGTGAAGGTTAAAGTCCCCCATTAAGACCACTATGCCTTTCTTACATGCTTGTCTAATCTCTGCATTTATACAATCTAGCACTTCATAGCTGCTGCCAGGGGTCCTATACACAACTCCCACTATAGTCTTAGATCCTTTCCTATTTCTCAATTCAACCCATAAGGTCTCTGTTGGCTGCTTACCTCTAGTTATAACCTCCTTTATCATTGAAGTGATTTCATCTCTAATCATTAAGGCTGCTCCTCCCCCTCTTCCATTTTCCCTATCTCTCCTGTAGACCTTCTAACCCGGTATATTTAGTTCCCAATCCTGACCATCCTGCAGCCAAGTCTCAGTAATAGCTATCATGTCATACCCTCCAATTTGAATTTGAACCTGTTGTTCATTTAATTTATTCCTTACACTCTGTGCGTTTGTCTATCGAACTCTTAGTTGGGCCATACACCCTAGCCTGACCTTCAGCTTTGATGCTGGGTTAATCGCCTTACGCCTTCTAGTTTTTATTTTATCTGTCGTGCCTAAAGTACACTTTCTTTCCGCTGCTCTACGCTTTTCCCTTTCACTGTTCTTGAACAACTGTTTGTACTATTTGTATTGTAGATTTCCCCTGGGTCTTCCCCTCTCTTGCTGCTCTCAACTTTACTCCCTTCTGTCTCCCCGCTCAGGTTCCCATATCCCTGCCATTCTCGTTTAAACCTTCCCCAACAGCACTAGCAAACACCCCCGCGAGGACATTGGTCCCGGTCCTGCTCAGGTGTAACCCGTCTCGCTTGTACAGGTCCCACCTTCCCCAGAACCGGTCCCAATGTCCCAGGAATCTAAATCCCTCCCTCCTGCACCATCCCTGCAGCCACGCATTCATCCGGTTTATTCTCCTGTTCCTCTCCTCACTAACACGTGGCACTGGGAGTAATCCTGAGATTACTACCCTTGAAGTTATGCATTTTGGTAGAAAGAATTGGTAGATAGATTTCTCAGCACAAAAGGCATCAAGGGGTATGGGGAGAGAGCGGGAATATGGTATTGAGATAGAGGATCAGCCATGATCATACTGAATGGCAGAGCAGGCTCGAAGGGCCAAATGGCCTACTCCTGCTCCTATTTTCTATGTCTATGTTTCTAGAATGAGGAGAGGCAATATAAACCACATGGTACAATTTTAAAGGGGATGCAGGAACAGAGACACCTGGGGGTGCACATACACAAATCTTTGAAGGTGGCAGGACAAAGTTGGGAAGGTTGTTAAAAAAGCCTAAGGGGTCCTGGGCTTTATAAACAGAGGCACAGAGTACAAAAGCAAGGAAGTTATGCTAAACCTTTATAAATCACCAGTTAGGCCTCAGCTGGAGTATTGTGTTCAATTCTGGACACCACACTTTAGGAAGGATGTCAAGGCCTTAGAGAGGGTGCAGAGGAGATTTACTAGAATGTTCCAGGGATGAGGGACTTCAGTTATTTGGAGAGACTGGAGAAGCTGGGATTGTTCTCCTTTAGAGTAGAGAAAGTTAAGGGGAGATTTGATTGAGGTGTTCAAAATCATGAAGGGTTTTGAGAGAGTAAATAAGGAGAAACTGTTTCCAGTGGCGGAGGGTCGGTGACCAGAGGACACAGAGTTAATGTGATCGGCAAAAGAGCCAGAGACGACATGAGGAAACATTTTTTTACGCAGTGAGTTGTTCTGATCTGGAATGCGCTGCCTGAAAGGGCGGTGGAAGCAGATTCAAAAATAACTTTCAAAAGGGAATTGGATAAATACTTGGAAGGAAAAAATTTACAGGGCAATGGGGAAAGAGGATAAGAGTGGGACTATTTTTTACACAGCGAGTGGTTAGGATCTGGAATGCACTGCCTGAGGGGGTGGTGGAGGCAGATTCAATCATGGACTTCAAAAGGGAACTGGATAAGTACCCGAAAGGAAAAAATTTGCAGGGCTCGGGGAAAGGGCGGGGGAGTGGGACTAGCTGGATTGCTCTTGCATAGAGCCGGCACGGACTCGATGGGCCAAATGGCCTCCTTCAGTGCTGTACCTACTATGATACCTCTCTCTAACCCAGGGGTCACTGGACAGTGATCAGGAGCAGGAACCCTGGCTGATTTCCCCTCTCTCTAACCCAGGGGTCACTGGACAGTGATCAGGAGCAGGAACCCTGGCTGATTTCCCCCTCTCTCTAACCCGGGGGTCACTGGACAGTGATCGGGAGCAGGAACCCTGGCTGATTTCCCCTCTCTCTAACCCAGGGGTCACTGGACAGTGATCAGGAGCAGGAACCCTGGCTGATTTCCCCCTCTCTCTAACCCGGGGGTCACTGGACAGTGATCAGGAGCAGGAACCCTGGCTGATTTCCCCCTCTCTCTAACCCGGGGGTCACTGGACAGTGATCAGGAGCAGGAACCCTGGCTGATTTCCGTCTCTCTCTGACCCAGGGGTCACTGGACAGTGATCAGGAGCAGGAACCCTGGCTGATTTCCTCTCTCTCTAACCCAGGGGTCACTGGACAGTGATCAGGAGCAGGAACCCTGGCTGATTTCCTCTCTCTCTAACCCAGGGGTCACTGGGACTAACTGTACGACTCACTGCCAACCTGACTTTGGAGAGCAGAGGCCAGTGTTGGAATCTCCTGCTCTGCACGGTTCGGTACCTCTCAGGGTATTGGGGACGCACACCTCCTGATTCTGACCCCCACACTCTGACCCTCCCTGTGACCATTCCCTCACTCACTCTTTTTGCTTTGTTTGCCCTCGGGAGGATTGCTTGTTTGTGGTGTTTCCGAGTCACTGGCGGCAGGTGGTTCCTTCCGACCTGGGGCGGAGCCTGTGGACACATGAGGATATTACAGGCATTACAATCTCATTACAGGCATTACCATCTCACTACAGGCATTACCATCTCACTACAGGCATTACCATCTCACTACAGACACTGTAACCGCTGACACTGCCATTATATTGCAGATATGGCCACTGTGTCGCAGACATTGTCCCTCATTCCCCACCCGCCCGCAAATCTGGCTCACATTCAGTGTTGTGCTGTCACTCCTGTGCCTTTAACATAGTAAAACGTCCCAAAGCACTTCACAGGAGTGTAATCTGACAGGACAGAGGGTTGTAGGGCTGGGGGAGATTACAGAGATAGGGAGGGACGAGGCCATGGAGGGATTTGAACACAAGGATGAGAATTTTAAAATCGAGGCGTTCCCGGACCGGGAGCCAATGTAGGTCAGCAAGCATAAGAACATAAGAACATAAGAAATTGGAGCAGGAGTAGGCCAATCGGCCCCTCGAGCCTGCTCCGCCATTCAATAAGATCATGGCTGATCTGATCCCAACCACAAATCTAAAGAACACAAGAAGTCGGAGCAGGACCCGGCCACATAGCCCCTGGGCCCTCTCCGCCACTCACAGGGCATTGACCGATCCGAACTCAGCTTCATGTCCAATTTCCTGCCCGCTCCCCATAACCCCTAATTCCCTTTACTTCTAGGAAACTGTCTATTTCTGTTTTAAATTTATCTAATGATGTAGCTTCCACAGCTTCCTGGGGCAGCAAATTCCACAGACCTACCACCCTCTGAGTGAAGAAGTTTCTCCTCATCTCAGTTTTGAAAGAGCAGCCCCTTATTCTAAGATTATGCCCCCTAGTTCTAGTTTCACCCATCTTTGGGAACATCCTTACTGCATCCACCCGATCAAGACCCTTCACAATCTTATATGTTTCAATAAGATCGCCTCTCATTCTTCTGAACTCCAATGAGTAGAGTCCCAATCTACTCAACCTCTCCTCATATGTCCGCCCCCTCATCCCCGGGATTAACCGAGTGAACCTTCTTTGTACTGCCTCGAGAGCAAGTATGTCTTTTCTTAAGTATGGAGACCAAAACTGTATGCAGTATTCCAGGTGCGGTCTCACCAATACCTTATATAACTGCAGCAATACCTCCCTGTTTTTATATTCTATCCCCCTAGCAATAAAAGCCAACATTCCGTTGGCTTTCTTGATCACCTGCTGCACCTGCATACTAACTCTTTGATTTTCTTGCACTAGGACCCCCAGATCCCTTTGTACTGCAGTACTTTCCAGTCTCTCGCCATTAAGAAAATAACTTGCTCTCTGATTTTTCCTGCCAAAGTGCATAACCTCACATTTTCCAATATTATATTGCATCTGCCAAATCTCCGCCCACTCACCCAGCCTGTCTATATCCCCTTGCAGGTTTTTTATGTCCTCCTCACTCTCTACTTTCCCTCCCATCTTTGTATCATCTGCAAATTTTGATATGTTGCACTCGGTCCCCTCCTCCAAATCGTTAATATAGATTGTAAAGAGTTGGGGACCCAGCACCGACCCCTGTGGAACACCGGGGTGATGGGTGAACGGACATAGTGCAAGTTAGGATACGGGGCAGCAGAGTTTTGGATGAGCTGAAGTTTATGGAGGGTGAAAGATGGGACCCCAAGTAAGAGGCAGCTTCAGTAACTATGTTAACACAGTGTCTCTCAAGCTCCTGGTCTGATTCTGGAGTAACTCCCACTCACCTTTCTGCTCCAGTAGACAGACTCTCTGCTCCAGTGAAAACTTTAGCTGCCGCATCAGATTCTGTTTCAATGCAGAAACCGCTTTCCCGATGAGTTCCACCTTCCTGCTGTCCAGCTCAATTTGTTGGGGAGGCGTGTGAGATTCCAGAGAGATTACAGGCAGCTCGGAGACATTCTGAAACCAAAATATCGGCAGTAACCCTTAAAGCAGAATTCGCCAGTGGAAGACTGGGAGACGATTGGCCACATTTCAAGGCCGTCCCTAGTGGGCGAATCATTTCAACCAACTTGGGAAATACCGTCAATTAATTGTTAAACCGTTTACTGAGGAGAGTGCACAGCTTCATGATCAATGTCCAATAGGCACAGTCCGAATATCCCACCGTGTACAAAACGCAGGATAACACAGTCCGAATATCCCACCGTGTACAAAACACAGGATAACACAGTCCGAATATCCCACCGTGTACAAAACACAGGATAACACAGTCCGAATATCCCACCGTGTACAAAACGCAGGATAGCACAGTCCGAATAACCCATAGTGTATAAAACGCAAGATAACACAGTCCGAATATCGCACAGTGTATAAAACACAAGATAACACAGTCCAAATATCGCACAGTGTATAAAACACAAGATAACACAGTCCGAATAACCCAGTGTATAAAACACAAGATAACACAGTCTGAATAACCCATAGTGTATAAAACGCAAGGTAACACAGCTTGAATATCCCACAGTGTATAAAATGCAGGATAACACAGCCCGAATATCCCACAGTGTATAAAACGCAGGATAACACAGCCCGAATATCCCACAGTATATAAAACGCAGGATAACACAGCCTGAATATCCCAGTGTACAAAACGCAGGATAACACAGCCTGAATATCCCAGTGTATAAAACACATGGTAACACAGTCTGTGGTGTATTATGCAGGATTACACAGTCTGTGGCGTAACATCGCATCAGAGATTTATCTATCTATGAAACTTTGGTCTTTGTGTGAACAGATGTACTTACCCATTTACAGTGGGTAAGGAAATAAAGATTTATTATCCAGGAAGCAAATCAGAATCACTTGCTACACCACCCCAGAGACCTCGTACAAATATCTTTCAAAATCCTGTCAGTAGAGCTATGGTCTTGTCCCCACATCCCCACCCAGGTCCATGCCCCCTGGAACACAGTAATCTCTGATTCACCATCATAATGCTGCCAGGATGCGATAAACTGGATAGGAATTATGTTGTAAAACATGCCGTACCTTCCAGAACACCATGCCCTCGGTGTGGGCCAGCACAGTGTCCAGCTGATCCTTGTACTCCTTTAGCTGACCCAGTTGGCTGGTAATCTGGTCGAGGACATCGTCTACCTTCAAATTCGCTTTGTTTTCTTCATCTTCAATCAGTTTGGCTGCAATTTTCTCCTCTTCCTCGATCATAGTTTTCATCTCATTATAATCATATGAAAGTGAAGACTGCTGCCTCACCGAGGACTCCTGAGCGGGAGGAAGCAGTTCCACAGATGTAGTCTACATGGATTTTAGCGAGGCTTTTGACAAGGTCCCACATGGCAGACTGGTCAAAAAAGTAAATGCCCATGGGATCCAAGGGAATGTGGCAAATTGGATCCAAAATTGGCTCAGTGGCAGGAAGCAAAGGGTAATGGTCGACGGGTGTTTTTGTGACTGGAAGGCTGTTTCCAGTGGGATTCCGCAGGCTCAGTACTAGGTCCTTTGCTTTTTGTGGTATACATTAACGATTTGGACTTAAATGTAGGGGACATGATTAAGAAATTTGCTGATGACACAAAGATAGGCCGTGTGGTTGATAGTGAGGAGGAAAGCTGTAGAGTGTAGGAAGATATCAATGGACTGGTCAGGTGGGCAGAAAAGTGGCAAATGGAATTCAATCCGGAGAAGTGTGAGGTAATGCATTTGGGGAGAGCAAACAAGGCAAGGGAATACACAATAAATGGGAGGATACTGAGAGGTGTAGAGGAACAGAGGGACCTTGGAGTGCATGTCCACAGATCCCTGAAGGTAGTAGGACAGGGAGATAAGGTGGTTAAGAAGGCATATGGAATACTTTCCTTTATTAGCCGAGGCATAGAATATAAGAGCAGGGAGGTTATGCTGGAACTGTATAAAACACTAGTTAGGCCACAGCTTGAATACTGCGTACAGTTCTGGTCACCACATTACAGGAAAGATGTGATTGCACTAGACGGGGTACAGAGGAGATTTACGAGGATGTTGCCAGGACTGGAGAATTTTAGCTATGAGGAAAGATTGGATAGGCTGGGGTTGTTTTCCTTGGAACAGAGGAGGCTGAGGGGAGATTTAATTAAGATGTATAAAATTATGAGGGGCCTCGATCGAGTGGATAGGGAGGACCTATTTCCCTTAGCAGAGGGGTCAGTGACCAGGGGGCATGGATTTAAAGTGATTGGGAGAAGGATTAGAGGGGAGCTGAGGACAATTTTTTCCACCCAGAGGGTGGTGGGGGTCTGGAACTCACTGCCTGAGAGGGTGGGAGAGGCAGAAACCCTCAACTCATTTAAAAAGTACCTGGATGTGCACCTGAAGAGCCGTGACCCACAGGGCTACGGACCAAGTGCTGGAAAGTGAGATTAGGCTGAGGGCTCGTTTCTCAGCCAGCGCGGACACGATGGGCCGAATGGCCTCCTTCTATGCCGTAAATTTTCTATGATTCTATGACAGTTCAGTATTTCAGAAATAGTCTCAAAGTTTAACTTGTAACAGGCAGCAGCAACGAGGCCTGTGACAGAGTCTGGACAGTACTGTAATCGGCAAATACCCAGTTCCATCACAAAGAAGAGGCTTATAATGTTGTGAAGAAGAGTGGTGAGCCTCAGGATTGGGAGAGTTTTAGAAACCTGCAAAGGATGACCAAAAAATTGATAAAAAGGGAGAAAATAGAATGAGAGTAAACTAGCAAGAAATATAAAACAGATTGTAAGAGCTTCTACAAGTACGTAAAAAGGGAAAGAGTAGCAAAAGTAAACGTTGGTCCCTTCGAGGCTGAAACAGGAGAAATTATAATGGGGAATCAGGAAATGGCAGAGATGTTAAACAAATATTTTGTATCTGTTCACAGTAGAAGAAACAAAAAGCATTTCAAACATAGTGGGGAACCAAGGGTCTAATGAGTGTGAGGAATTTAAAGTAATTAATATCAGTAGAGAAAAAGTACTGGAGAAATTAATGGGACTAAAAGCCGATAAATCCCCTGGACCTGATGTCCTACATCCGAGGGTTCTAAAAGAGGTGGCTGCAGAGATAGTGGATGCATTGGTTGTGATCTTCCAAAATTCCCTAGATTCTAGAACAGTCCCAGTGGATTGGAAGGTAACAAATGTAACCCCGTTATTCAAGAAAGGAGGGAGAGAGAAAACAGGGAACGACAGGCCAGTTAGCCTGACATCAGTCATCAGGAAAATGCTGGAATCCATTATTTTTTTATTATTCATTCATGGGATGTAGGCGTCGCTGGCGAGGCCGGCATTTATGGCCCATCCCTAATTGCCCTTGAGAAGGTGGTGGTGAGCCGCCTTCTTGAACCGCTGCAGTCCGTGTGGTGACGGTTCTCCCACAGTGCTGTTAGGGAGGGAGTTCCAGGATTTTGACCCAGCGACGATGAAGGAACGGCGATATATTTCCAAGTCGGGATGGTGTGTGACTTGGAGGGGAACGTGCAGGTGGTGTTGTTCCCATGTGCCTGCTGCCCTTGTCCTTCTAGGTGGTAGAGGTCGCGGGTTTGGGAGGTGCTGTCGAAGAAGCCTTGGCGAGTTAAGGACGTGGTAACAGGGCACTTAGAAAATCATAATATGATTGGGCAGAGTCAACACAGTTTTGTGAAAGGGAAATCGTATTTGACAAATTTATGAGAGTTTTTTGAGGGTGTAACTAGCAGGGTGGATAAAGGGGAACCAGTGGATGTAGCATATTTGGATTTTCAAAAGGCATTCGATAAGGTGCCACATAAAAGGTTGTTACACAAGATAAGGGCTCATGGGGTTGGGGGTAATATATTATCATGGATAGAGGATTGGTTAAAGGACAGAAAACAGAGAGTAGGGATAAACGGGTCATTTTCAGGTTGTCAGGCTGTAACTAGTGGGGTGCCACAAGGATCAGTGCTTGGGCCTCAGCTATTTACAATCTCTATTAATGACTTAGATGAAGGGACCGAGTGTAAAGTATCCAAGTTTGCTGATGATACAAAGCTAGGTGGGAAAGTAAGCTGTGAGGAGGACACAGAGTCTGCAAAGGGATATAGACACATTAAGTGAATGGGCAAGAAGGTGACAGATGAGTATAATGTGGGGAAATGTGAGGTTATTCACTTTGGTAGGAAAAATAGAAAAACAGAATATTTTTTAAATGGTGAGAAACTATTAAATGTTGGTATTCAGAGAGATTTGGGTGTCTTTGTACAAGAAACACAAAAAGTTAGTATGCAGGTACAGCAAGCAATTAGGAAAGCAAATGGGATGTTGGCCTTTATTGCAAGGGGGTTGGAGTACAAGAGTAAGGAAGTTTTACTACAATTATACAGGGCTTTGGTGAGACCTCACCTGGAGTACTGTGTACAGTTTTGGTCTCCTTATCTAAGGAAGGATATACTTGCCTTAGAGGCGGTGCAACGAAGGTTCACTAGATTAATTCCTGGGATGAGAGGGTTGTCCTATGAGGAGAGATTGAGTAGAATGGGCCTATACTCTGGAGTTTAGAAGAATGAGAGGTGATCTCATTGAAACGTATAAGATTCTGAGGGGGCTTGAAAGGGTAGATGCTGAGAGGCTGTTTCCCCTGGCTGGAGAATCTAGAACTAGGGGGCATAGTCTCAGGATAAGGGGTCGGCCATTTAAGACTGAGATGAGGAGGAATTTCTTCACTCAGAGGGTTGTGAATCTTTGGAATTCTCTACCCCAGAGGGCTGTGGATGCTGAGTCGTTGAATATATTCAAGACTGAGATCGATGGATTTTTGGACTCTGGGGGAATCAAGGGACATGGGGATCGGGCGGGAAAGTGGAGTTCAGGTCGAAGATCAGCCATGATCTTATTGAATGGCGGAGCATCCAGTCCTGTACTAATTATGATATCCCACTATATCGCCCGAACACACAATGTACCCCTGAACACACGGTGATATCCCGTGTACCCCTGAACACACGGTGATATCCCGTGTACCCCTGAACACACGGTGGTATCCCGTGTACCCCTGAACGCGCGGTGGTATCCCGTGTACCCCTGAACGCACGGTGATATCCCGTGTACCCCTGAACGCACCGTGATATCCCGTGTACCCCTGAACGCGCGGTGATACCCCGTGTACCCCTGAATGCACGGTGATATCCCGTGTACCCCTGAACGCGCGGTGATACCCCGTGTACCCCTGAACGCGCGGTGATACCCCGTGTACCCCTGAACGCACGGTGATATCCCGTGTACCCCTGAACGCACGGTGATATCCCGTGTACCCCTGAACGCGCGGTGATACCCCGTGTACCCCTGAACGCGCGGTGATATCCCGTGTACCCCTGAACACACGGTGATATCCCGTGTACCCCTGAACACACGGTGATATCCCGTGTACCTCTGAACGCACGGTGATATCCCGTGTACCCCTGAACGCACGGTGATATCCCATGTACCCCTGAACGCACGGTGATATCCCGTGTACCCCTGAACGCACGGTGATATCCCGTGTACCCCTGAACGCACGGTGATATCCCGTGTACCCCTGAACGCACGGTGATATCCCGTGTACCCCTGAACGCACGGTGATATCCCGTGTACCCCTGAACGCACGGTGATATCCCGTGTACCCCTGAACGCACGGTGATATCCCGTGTACCCCTGAACGCACGGTGATATCCCGTGTACCCCTGAACGCACGGTGATACCCGTGTACCCCTGAACGCGCGGTGATACCCCGTGTACCCCTGAACGCACGGTGATACCCCGTGTACCCTCTCCCCCGCCCCACTTACCTTTATGTGCTGTTTCTGGTACTGCGCCAGCTCCAGGCTATGCTGAGTTTGGATGATTTGATATCCCACATTGGTCCGCAGAGCCTTCAGTTCCTCCTAGGAGCAGAGGGTTCGCTCTGGTCAGGGAGTCATATCATTGGGACCATCCGCCAGTTACTCAAACACAACAACAACAACTTGCATTTATATAGCGCCTTTAACGTCCCAGGGTGCTTCACAGAAGTGATCATCAGACAAAATTTGACACTGAGCCACATAGAGATATTAGGACAGGGGAACAAAGCTTGGTTAGAGGGAGGTTTTAAGGAGCGTCTTAAAGGAGGAGAGAGGTAGGGAGACGGAGGGGTTTATGGAGGGAATCCCAGAGCTTAGGGCCCAGGCAGCTGAAGGCGTGGCCACCAATGGTGGAGCAATTAAAATCGGGGATGGGCAAGAGGCAAGAATTGGAGGAGCGCAGAGATCTGGGAGGGTTGTAGGGCTGGGGGAGATTACAGAGATAGGGAGGGACGAGGCCATGGAGGGATTTGAAAACAAGGATGAGAATTTTAAAATCGAGGTGTTCCCGGACCGGGAGCCAATGTAGGTCAGCGAGCACAGGGGTGATGGGAGAACGGGACTTCGTGCAAGTTAGGATATGGGCAGCAGAGTTTTGGATGAGCTCAAGTTTATGGAGGGTGGAAGATGGGAGGTGGGAGGCTGGCCAGGGGAATATTGGAATAGTCAAGTCTGGAGGTAACAAAGGCATGGACGAGGGTTTCAGCAGATGAACTGAGGTGCGGGCGGAGATGGACGATGTTACGGAGGTGGAAGTAGGTGGATGGAGCGGAGATGGAGCGGAGATGGGGCCAGGAGCTCATCTCAGGGTCAAATAGGAAGCCAAGGCTGCGAACGGTCGGGTTCAGCCTCAGACAGTGGTCAGGGAGAGGGATGGAGTCGGTGGCCCAGGGAACAGAGTTTGTGGCGGGGCCAAAGACAATGGCTTTGGTCATTCCAATATTTAGTTGGAGGAAATGTTTGCTCATCCAGTCGGAGAAGCAATGTGAGAAATGAGAGACAGTGGAGGGGTCGAGGGAGGTGGTGGTGAGGGTGAGCTGGGTGTGGTCAGAGTACATGTGGAATCTGACGTCGTGTTTTCGGATGATGTCACCGAGGGGCAGAGTGTAGATGAAAAATAGGAGGGGCCAAGGATAGATCCTTGGGGAGACTCCAGGGGTAACGGTGAGGGAGTGGGAAGAGAAGCCATTGCAGGAGATTCTCTGGCTATGACTGGATGGATAAGAATGGAACCAGACGAGGGCAGTCCCTCCCCGCTGGACGACGGAGGAGAGGGTTGGGGGAGGATGGTGTGGTCAAACATGTCAAAGGCTGCAGACAGGTGGAGAAGGATGAGGAGGGAGAGTTTCCCACGGTCACTGTCACACAGGAGGTCATTTGTGACTTTGATAAGATCCATTTCCAAATGGCCAAAGAACCAAAGGTGACATGAGGAAAAACTTCTTTACACAGCGAGTGGTTGGGATCTGGAATGCACTGCCCGAGGGGGTGGTGGAGGCAGATTCAATCATGGCCTTCAAAAGGGAACTGGATAAGTACTTGAAAGGAAAAAACTTGCAGGACTACGGGGAAAGGGCAGAGGAGTGGGACTAGCTGGATTGCTCTTGCGATAGAGCTGGCACGATGGGCCGCATGGCCTCCTTCCGTGCTGTAACCTTTCTACGATTTCAGTACTGTGGCAGGGGCGGAAACCTAATTGAAGGGATTCAAACGTAGGAAAGATGGACATGGATTTGGGAGGTGACAACACGTTTAAGGACTTTGGAGAGGAAAGGGAGGTTGGAGATGGGACGTTAGCTTGCAAAGACAGAGGGGCTACGGGTGGGTTTTTTGAGGAGGGTGATGACGCCAGATTGGAAAGGGAGGTGGACAGTACCTGAGGAGAGGGAACCCATAAACAGTATTAGCTAACATGGGGGCCAGGAAGGGAAGTTGGGTGGTCAGCAGTTTGGTGGGAATAGGGTGGAGGGAGCAGGAGGTGGGTCTCATGGTCAAGATGAGGACATGAGAGGAGAGAGGAGAGGAGATAGGAGAGAAACTAGAGAAAGATGTGAGTTCAGGGCTAGGGCAGGGGGGAACCGTCTGGGAAGTTTGTCTCGGTGGGCTAGGGGAGGGGAGGGGAGGGAAGTGGCAGAGGCAGCTGAACGGATGGTCTCAATCTTAGTGACAAAGAAATCCATGAGCTCCTCGCACTTGTTGTTGGAAGTGAGGGTGGAGGGGGCAGGGGAGAGGGGTTTACGGAGATGGTTTGCAGTGGAGAGAAGCTGGGGTCATCTTTTCATTCCAGGAATAGTGAGCAGTTTTGGGAGAGGAGAGCACGACCTGATAGTGCTTTATGTGGTGCAGCCCGATCTGGCGATGAATGGCTAAACCAGTTGACAGACATAAACGTTAAAGTCTGGGTCCCTTGGACTTAAGGGAGTGGAGATGAGGGCCGTGACAGAGGGAATGACCAGGGTGAGAGAGAGTAATGGTTTTAAAGGGGACATGAGCATCAAAGGTGGAGGTGAGGGAGTGATTGAGCAGATCGATAGCTGCAGAAATGTTATGGGGGAATAACACTGCACACATTAGAACCTTGACTGCCCCCACAAAGGGCCGGCCAGTGTTGGGGCACAGCTCCGGGGCGCCCCCGCCAGTGTTGGGGCACAGTTCTGGGGTCCTTGCACATTACCCAATGCCAGTCAGGGACAGGGGTTACAATTGCCCTGGGTTAGGGAAAGGAACGATTCCCAGGGTTCCTGCGGGGGGGAATGTGTGATTGTTTGGACATGGGGTGAAGGCAGGGTCAGACACTGGTGTGATTTTCTTCTGGACTCAGTTGGTGAGGAGAGCAGGATATATTCTAGTGGGGGCAAAACGGGAAAAAAATCACTGCAAATGCTGGAAATCTGTTCAGACACAGACGGTCAGTCCGAGCTGCCAGGCAGGGCCTGAGACTGCTCCAGTTATGCTCCAGTCGTATAGAGCTCTGGTTAGACTGTATCTGGAGTATTTAGTTCAGTTCTGAGCACTGCACCTCAGGAAGGATATATTGGCCTTGGAGGGAGTGCAGTGCAGATTCACCAGAATGATACCAGCACTCAAAGGGTTAAATTATGAGGCCAGATTGCAGAAACTTGGTTTGTATTCCCTGGAGTTGCATAGACTAGGCTTGTATTCCCTCGAGGATAGAAGATTAAGGGGTGATCTAATTGAGGTGTTTAAGATGATTGAAGGATTTGATAGGATAGGTGGAGAGAAACTGTTTCCTCTGATGGGGAAGTCCAGAACAAGGGGACATAACCTTAAAATTAAAGCCAGGCTATTCAGGGGTGATTTCAGGAAGCAGTTCTTCATGCAAAGGATAGTGGAAATCTGGAACTCTCTCCCTCAAAAAGTTGTGGATGCTGGGGGTCAATTGGAACTTTCAAGACTGAGATCGATAGATTTTTGTTGGGTGAGGGGATTGAGGGATATGGAACCAAGGCGGGTAAATGGAGTTAAAATACAGATCAGCTGTGATCTAATTAAATGGCAGAACAGGCTCGAGGGGCTGAATGGCCTCCTCCTGTTCCTTCCTATGAATCAACCAAATGCAGAAAAATAACACCCGAGCCTGGGATTGGTCAGCCTGGCACACTGCCCACACCGGGGACTGGTCAGCCTGGCACACTGCCCACACCGGGGACTGGTCAGCCTGGCACACTGACCACACCGGGGACTGGTCAGCCTGGCACACTGACCACACCGGGGACTGGTCAGCCTGGCACACTGACCACACCGGGGACTGGTCAGCCTGGCACACTGACCACACCGGGGACTGGTCAGCCTGGCACACTGACCACACTGGGGAATGGTCAGCCTGGCACACTGCCCATATGTGACTGGTCAGCCTGGCACACTGCCCACACTGGGGAACTGGTCATCCTGAACTGGTCAGTCACAGCCCCTTATTATATTCTTTTGCTAAACTTATTTTGTGCAGTTCCAAATCTTGAGGGTCAGTGGATGTTGAATGGATTGTGCGTCTCTCAGTGTGACGTGATTATCAATCGATCGACTGAGAGTCTGGAGAATGAGGCTGTGTCACAACAGGCCCTGTGTTTGCCATGTGCGTGTGACCGGTCTGCGTGTGACCGGTCTGCGTGGCAGCACATTGATCAAACACAGCTTATCAGGCAAAGAGCAAACAGCAGCCACTCAGCAAACTTCCCGAGTCCAACAACAACATTGGAGAAATACTTGAGAAGGAAAAATTTACGGGGTTATGGGGAAAGAACAGGGGAGTGGGACTAATTGAATAGCTCTTTCAAAGAGCCGGCACAGGCACGATGGGCCAAATGGCCTCCTTCTGTGCTGTATCATTGTAACGCCCCTCAGAGGGAGAGTGGCCAGTTTATTCTCTGCTGTAACCCCATGTCTGGGATGTCCTTAATCTGAGGGAATCTCTCCGCCTCTCTCGCTCGTTATTGTTTTTTGCAGTGGTTAAACTGGACCCTGTCCCCGAACCATCACTCCAGTCCCTGTCCCCGAACCATCACTCCAGTCCCTGTCCCCGAACCATCACTCCAGTCCCTGTCCCCGAACCATCACTCCAGTCCCCGTCCCGAAACATCACTCCAGTCCCTGTCCCCGAAACATCACTCCAGTCCCCGTCCCGAACCATCACTCCAGTCCCTGTCCCCGAACCATCACTCCAGTCCCCGTCCCGAAACATCACTCCAGTCCCCGTCTCGAAACATCACTCCAGTCCCCGTCCCGAAACATCACTCCAGTCCCCGCCCCGAAACATCACTCCAGTCCCCGCCCCGAAACATCACTCCAGTCCCCGTCTCGAAACATCACTCCAGTCCCCGCCCCGAAACATCACTCCAGTCCCCGCCCCGAAACATCACTCCAGTCCCCGTCCCGAAACATCACTCCAGTCCCTGTCCCCGAAACATCACTCCAGTCCCCGCCCCGAAACATCACTCCAGTCCCCGCCCCGAAACATCACTCCAGTCCCCGTCTCGAAACATCACTCCAGTCCCCGCCCCGAAACATCACTCCAGTCCCCGCCCCGAAACATCACTCCAGTCCCCGTCCCGAAACATCACTCCAGTCCCTGTCCCGAAACATCACTCCAGTCCCCACCCCGAAACATCACTCCAGTCCCCGCCCCGAAACATCACTCCAGTCCCCGTCCCGAAACATCACTCCAGTCCCTGTCCCCGAAACATCACTCCAGTCCCCGCCCCGAAACATCACTCCAGTCCCCGCCCCGAACCATCACTCCAGTCCCCGCCCCGAACCATCACTCCAGTCCCCGCCCCGAACCATCACTCCAGTCCCCGCCCCGAAACATCACTCCAGTCCCTGTCCCCGAACCATCACTCCAGTCCCCGCCCCGAACCATCACTCCAGTCCCCGCCCCGAAACATCACTCCAGTCCCCGCCCCGAACCATCACTCCAGTCCCTGTCCCGAAACATCACTCCAGTCCCTGTCCCCGAACCATCACTCCAGTCCCTGTCCCCGAACCATCACTCCAGTCCCCGCCCCGAACCATCACTCCAGTCCCCGCCCCGAAACATCACTCCAGTCCCTGTCCCCGAACCATCACTCCAGTCCCCGCCCCGAACCATCACTCCAGTCCCCGCCCCGAACCATCACTCCAGTCCCCGCCCCGAACCATCACTCCAGTCCCTGTCCCCGAAACATCACTCCAGTCCCTGTCCCCGAACCATCACTCCAGTCCCCGCCCCGAAACATCACTCCAGTCCCCGCCCCGAACCATCACTCCAGTCCCCGCCCCGAAACATCACTCCAGTCCCCGCCCCGAAACATCACTCCAGTCCCCGCCCCGAACCATCACTCCAGTCCCCGCCCCGAAACATCACTCCAGTCCCTGTCCCCGAAACATCACTCCAGTCCCCGCCCCGAAACATCACTCCAGTCCCTGTCCCCGAAACATCACTCCAGTCCCCACCCCGAACCATCACTCCAGTCCCTGTCCCCGAAACATCACTCCAGTCCCCGCCCCGAACCATCACTCCAGTCCCCGCCCCGAACCATCACTCCAGTCCCCGCCCCGAACCATCACTCCAGTCCCCGCCCCGAACCATCACTCCAGTCCCTGTCCCCGAAACATCACTCCAGTCCCCGTCCCGAACCATCACTCCAGTCCCCGCCCCGAAACATCACTCCAGTCCCCGCCCCGAACCATCACTCCAGTCCCCGCCCCGAAACATCACTCCAGTCCCCGCCCCGAAACATCACTCCAGTCCCCGCCCCGAAACATCACTCCAGTCCCCGCCCCGAACCATCACTCCAGTCCCCGCCCCGAACCATCACTCCAGTCCCCGCCCCGAAACATCACTCCAGTCCCCGCCCCGAAACATCACTCCAGTCCCCGTCCCGAAACATCACTCCAGTCCCCGCCCCGAAACATCACTCCAGTCCCCGCCCCGAAACATCACTCCAGTCCCCGCCCCGAAACATCACTCCAGTCCCCGCCCCGAAACATCACTCCAGTCCCCGCCCCGAAACATCACTCCAGTCCCCGCCCCGAAACATCACTCCAGTCCCCGCCCCGAAACATCACTCCAGTCCCTGTCCCCGAAACATCACTCCAGTCCCTGTCCCCGAAACATCACTCCAGTCCCCGCCCCGAAACATCACTCCAGTCCCCGCCCCGAAACATCACTCCAGTCCCCGCCCCGAACCATCACTCCAGTCCCCGTCCCGAAACATCACTCCAGTCCCCGCCCCGAAACATCACTCCAGTCCCCGCCCCGAAACATTACTCCAGTCCCCGCCCCGAAACATCACTCCAGTCCCCGTCCCGAACCATCACTCCAGTCCCCGCCCCGAACCATCACTCCAGTCCCCGCCCCGAAACATCACTCCAGTCCCCGCCCCGAAACATCACTCCAGTCCCCGCCCCGAAACATCACTCCAGTCCCCGCCCCGAACCATCACTCCAGTCCCCGCCCCGAAACATCACTCCAGTCCCCGCCCCGAAACATCACTCCAGTCCCTGTCCCCGAAACATCACTCCAGTCCCTGTCCCCGAAACATCACTCCAGTCCCCGCCCCGAAACATCACTCCAGTCCCTGTCCCCGAAACATCACTCCAGTCCCCGCCCCGAAACATCACTCCAGTCCCCGCCCCGAAACATCACTCCAGTCCCCGCCCCGAAACATCACTCCAGTCCCCGCCCCGAAACATCACTCCAGTCCCCGCCCCGAAACATCACTCCAGTCCCCGCCCCGAAACATCACTCCAGTCCCCGCCCCGAAACATCACTCCAGTCCCCGCCCCGAAACATCACTCCAGTCCCCGCCCCGAAACATCACTCCAGTCCCCGCCCCGAAACATCACTCCAGTCCCTGTCCCCGAAACATCACTCCAGTCCCTGTCCCCGAAACATCACTCCAGTCCCCGCCCCGAAACATCACTCCAGTCCCCGCCCCGAAACATCACTCCAGTCCCTGTCCCCGAAACATCACTCCAGTCCCCGCCCCGAACCATCACTCCAGTCCCCGCCCCGAACCATCACTCCAGTCCCCGCCCCGAACCATCACTCCAGTCCCTGTCCCCGAAACATCACTCCAGTCCCCGCCCCGAAACATCACTCCAGTCCCCGCCCCGAACCATCACTCCAGTCCCTGTCCCCGAAACATCACTCCAGTCCCCGTCTCGAAACATCACTCCAGTCCCCGCCCCGAACCATCACTCCAGTCCCTGTCCCCGAACCATCACTCCAGTCCCCGCCCCGAAACATCACTCCAGTCCCCGCCCCGAAACATCACTCCAGTCCCCGTCTCGAAACATCACTCCAGTCCCCGCCCCGAAACATCACTCCAGTCCCCGCCCCGAAACATCACTCCAGTCCCCGCCCCGAAACATCACTCCAGTCCCCGCCCCGAAACATCACTCCAGTCCCCGTCTCGAAACATCACTCCAGTCCCCGCCCCGAAACATCACTCCAGTCCCCGTCCCGAAACATCACTCCAGTCCCCGCCCCGAACCATCACTCCAGTCCCCGCTCCGAAACATCACTCCAGTCCCCGCCCCGAAACATCACTCCAGTCCCCGCCCCGAAACATCACTCCAGTCCCCGCCCCGAAACATCACTCCAGTCCCCGCCCCGAAACATCACTCCAGTCCCCGCCCCGAACCATCACTCCAGTCCCTGTCCCCGAACCATCACTCCAGTCCCCGCCCCGAACCATCACTCCAGTCCCCGCCCCGAAACATCACTCCAGTCCCCGCCCCGAAACATCACTCCAGTCCCCGCCCCGAAACATCACTCCAGTCCCCGCCCCGAAACATCACTCCAGTCCCCGCCCCGAACCATCACTCCAGTCCCCGCCCCGAAACATCACTCCAGTCCCCGCCCCGAAACATCACTCCAGTCCCTGTCCCCGAAACATCACTCCAGTCCCCGCCCCGAAACATCACTCCAGTCCCCGCCCCGAACCATCACTCCAGTCCCCGCCCCGAAACATCACTCCAGTCCCTGTCCCCGAACCATCACTCCAGTCCCCATCCCGAAACATCACTCCAGTCCCCGCCCCGAACCATCACTCCAGTCCCCGTCCCGAAACATCACTCCAGTCCCCGTCCCGAAACATCACTCCAGTCCCTGTCCCCGAAACATCACTCCAGTCCCCGTCCCGAAACATCACTCCAGTCCCCGCCCCGAAACATCACTCCAGTCCCCGCCCCGAAACATCACTCCAGTCCCCGCCCCGAACCATCACTCCAGTCCCCGCCCCGAAACATCACTCCAGTCCCTGTCCCCGAACCATCACTCCAGTCCCTGTCCCCGAAACATCACTCCAGTCCCCGCCCCGAAACATCACTCCAGTCCCCGCCCCGAACCATCACTCCAGTCCCCGCCCCGAAACATCACTCCAGTCCCTGTCCCCGAACCATCACTCCAGTCCCTGTCCCCGAAACATCACTCCAGTCCCCGCCCCGAAACATCACTCCAGTCCCTGTCCCCGAACCATCACTCCAGTCCCTGTCCCCGAAACATCACTCCAGTCCCCGCCCCGAAACATCACTCCAGTCCCTGTCCCCGAAACATCACTCCAGTCCCCGCCCCGAAACATCACTCCAGTCCCTGTCCCCGAAACATCACTCCAGTCCCTGTCCCCGAAACATCACTCCAGTCCCCGTCCCGAAACATCACTCCAGTCCCTGTCCCCGAAACATCACTCCAGTCCCCGCCCCGAAACATCACTCCAGTCCCTGTCCCCGAACCATCACTCCAGTCCCCGCCCCGAAACATCACTCCAGTCCCTGTCCCCGAACCATCACTCCAGTCCCTGTCCCCGAAACATCACTCCAGTCCCTGTCCCCGAAACATCACTCCAGTCCCTGTCCCCGAAACATCACTCCAGTCCCCGCCCCGAAACATCACTCCAGTCCCTGTCCCCGAACCATCACTCCAGTCCCCGTCCCGAAACATCACTCCAGTCCCCGCCCCGAAACATCACTCCAGTCCCCGCCCCGAAACATCACTCCAGTCCCCGCCCCGAAACATCACTCCAGTCCCCGCCCCGAAACATCACTCCAGTCCCCGCCCCGAAACATCACTCCAGTCCCTGTCCCCGAACCATCACTCCAGTCCCTGTCCCCGAACCATCACTCCAGTCCCCGTCCCGAAACATCACTCCAGTCCCCGCCCCGAAACATCACTCCAGTCCCCGTCTCGAAACATCACTCCAGTCCCCGCCCCGAAACATCACTCCAGTCCCTGTCCCCGAAACATCACTCCAGTCCCCGCCCCGAAACATCACTCCAGTCCCTGTCCCCGAAACATCACTCCAGTCCCCGCCCCGAAACATCACTCCAGTCCCCGCCCCGAAACATCACTCCAGTCCCCGCCCCGAAACATCACTCCAGTCCCTGTCCCCGAACCATCACTCCAGTCCCTGTCCCCGAACCATCACTCCAGTCCCCGTCCCGAAACATCACTCCAGTCCCCGCCCCGAAACATCACTCCAGTCCCCGCCCCGAAACATCACTCCAGTCCCCGCCCCGAAACATCACTCCAGTCCCCGCCCCGAAACATCACTCCAGTCCCCGCCCCGAAACATCACTCCAGTCCCCGCCCCGAAACATCACTCCAGTCCCCGTCTCGAAACATCACTCCAGTCCCCGCCCCGAAACATCACTCCAGTCCCTGTCCCCGAAACATCACTCCAGTCCCCGCCCCGAAACATCACTCCAGTCCCTGTCCCCGAAACATCACTCCAGTCCCCGCCCCGAAACATCACTCCAGTCCCCGCCCCGAAACATCACTCCAGTCCCCGCCCCGAAACATCACTCCAGTCCCTGTCCCGAAACATCACTCCAGTCCCCGCCCCGAAACATCACTCCAGTCCCCGCCCCGAAACATCACTCCAGTCCCCGCCCCGAAACATCACTCCAGTCCCTGTCCCGAAACATCACTCCAGTCCCCGCCCCGAACCATCACTCCAGTCCCCGCCCCGAACCATCACTCCAGTCCCTGTCCCCGAACCATCACTCCAGTCCCCGCCCCGAAACATCACTCCAGTCCCCGCCCCGAAACATCACTCCAGTCCCCGCCCCGAAACATCACTCCAGTCCCTGTCCCGAAATATCACTCCAGTCCCCGCCCCGAAACATCACTCCAGTCCCTGTCCCCGAACCATCACTCCAGTCCCCGTCCCGAAACATCACTATGGCCCAGCCCGCCCTCCCTCCCAAAACAGTCCGCCGAGCAAGTTGGGCAGGTTTGGGCTGAGTGTTAGTTTAGTTACGTTAAACAGGGCTCCACTGCTCAGTGAAGCTGGTCTCTGATCAGCTGTTTGCTGGAGTGGAGCCGGAGTGACCTCAATACTGAGCAACATAACCGGGCAAAGGCCCCTGAGCCAATCTCCTTCAAACACCGTTACCAGCCCAGGGTTTGCTGAGTGACAGGGTCGGTAAACACAAGGGATCAACACATAAAGCTCGGGAAACTTGGGGAGCAGGCGTTTGGACCCCGGACCCCGGACCCCGGACCCCTCATTAATACACTCCGCTCCTCATTACCGCCCGGCTAAAAGTTAGAAATTCAACAGAATCTTCCTCTGCGGCAAAAAAGGGGAAAAAACTGAAAATAAATCACACTGGGAGTCACAACTGACAAGGAGCCGACCCCCACCCCCCTCACCCCCTGTCCCCACCCCCCTCTCCCCCGTCCCTACCCCCCTCACCCGTCCCCACCCCCCCTCTCCCCCCCCCTCACCCCCCGTCCCCACCCCTCTCACCCCCCGTCCCCACCCCTCTCACCCCCCGTCCCCACCCCCACCCCCCTCGTCCCCACCCCCACCCCCCTCTCCCCCTGTCCCTACCCCCTCCCCCCGTCCCTACCCCCTCCCCCCTCACCCGTCCCCACCCCCCCCACCCCCCTCCCCCACCCCCCTCACCCCCCGTCCCCACCCCCCTCACCCCCCGTCCCGTCCTCACCACCACCCCCCTTACACCCCGTCCCCACCCCCACCCCCCTCTCCCCCTGTCCCTACCCCCTCCCCCCGTCCCTACCCCCTCCCCCCTCACCCGTCCCCACCCCCCCCACCCCCCTCCCCCACCCGTCCCCACCCCCCCCACCCCCCTCCCCCACCCCCCTCACCCCCCCCACCCCCCTCCCCCACCCCCCTCACCCCCCGTCCCGTCCTCACCACCACCCCCCTTACACCCCGTCCCCACCCCCCTCACCCCGTCCCCACCCCCTGTCCCCACCCCCAACCCCCCTCACCCCCCGTCCCCACCCCCCCCACCCCCCGTCCCCACCCCCTCACCCCCTGTCCCCACCCCCAACCCCCCTCACCCCCCGTCCCCACCCCCCTCACCCCCCGTCCCGACCACCACCCCCCCCACCCCCTGTCCCCACCCCCTCCCCTCACCCCCTGTCCCCACCCCCTCTCCCTCTCACCTCCCGCTGATCCCGGGCCTCCTCGGCGGTCTGGGTGGCGCAGGCCCGGTGTTCGAGTAGGCAGACGGCGCAGATGCAGGCGGCGTGCGGGCGGCAGTAGAACTCGAGCAGCTTTCCGTGCCGGGGGCAGCGGCGCTGGGCCAGGTCGGCCAGCGGGAGGCTGAGGCGGTGCGAGGCGAAGGCCGCGCTCTGGCGGTGCGGCTCCAGGTGCTCGGGGCAGAAGGAGGCCAAGCAGGTCAGGCAGGTCCGCGAGGCCGAGGCCCCGCCGGGCGGGCAGGAGTCGCAGGGGACGTCGGGGACCGGGGCCTGGTCGGGGGCCGGGTCCGGGGGCTCGGGTTTGAGCCTCCCCCGCTCGAAGCCCTCCACCACGGCGCACAGCACCCGGTTGGGGTGGAGCTCGGGCCGGTCGGGGAAGTGGGCCCGGCATTGCGGGCAGGTGAAGCCCAGGAGGACGCGCCGGTCCCCGGCCCAGAATTGCGCCAGGCAGCCCCGGCAGAAGTTGTGGCCGCACGGCGCCGTCACCGGCTCCCGGAACAGGTCCAGGCAAACGGCGCACGTCAGCTCGGCCTCCAGCCCGGGGAGCGCCGCCGCCTCGGCCATCGGGCTACCGCACCGGACCGAAAGTGAAACCGAGCTCCGAGGCCCCGCCCGGCCTCCGATAAACAGCCTCCGCCCCCCCGGGCCCAGAGAGAGGGAGAGAGGGGTGTGTGAGTGAGGGTGGGTGAGAGGGTGAGTGAGTGAGTGAGGGTGGGTGAGTGAGGGTGGGTGAGTGAGGGAGGGTGAGTGAGTGAGTGAGGGTGGGTGGGTGAGGGAGGGTGAGTGAGTGAGGGTGGGTGGGTGAGGGAGGGTGAGTGAGTGAGTGAGGGTGGGTGAGAGGGTGAGTGAGTGAGTGAGGGTGGGTGAGTGAGGGAGGGTGAGTGAGTGAGTGAGGGTGGGTGGGTGAGTGAGAGGGTGAGTGTGAGTGAGGGAGGGTGAGTGAGGGAGGGTGAGTGAGGGTGGGTGAGTGAGGGAGGGTGAGTGTGAGTGAGGGAGGGTGAGTGTGAGTGAGGGAGGGTGAGTGAGGGAGGGTGAGTGAGGGAGGGTGAGTGAGGGAGGGTGAGTGAGTGAGAGGGTGAGTGAGTGGGTGAGGGTGAGTGTGAGTGAGGGTGAGGGTGAGTGAGAGAGGGTGGGTGAGTGAGTGGGTGAGGGTGAGTGTGAGGGTGAGGGAGGGTGAGTGAGAGAGGGTGGGTGAGTGAGTGGGTGAGAGTGAGTGGGTGAGTGGGTGAGAGTGAGTGGGTGAGAGTGAGTGGGTGAGGGTGGGTGAGTGAGAGGGTGGGTGAGTGAGGGAGGGTGAGTGAGAGGGTGGGTGAGTGAGGGAGGGTGAGTGAGTGAGAGGGTGGGTGAGTGAGGGAGGGTGAGTGAGTGAGAGGGTGGGTGAGTGAGTGAGAGGGTGAGTGAGGGAGGGTGAGTGAGTGAGAGGGTGAGTGAGTGGGTGAGGGTGAGTGAGGGTGAGGGTGAGGGAGGGTGAGTGAGAGAGGGTGGGTGAGTGAGTGGGTGAGAGTGAGTGGGTGAGAGTGAGTGGGTGAGGGTGAGTGGGTGAGGGTGAGTGGGTGAGGGTGAGTGGGTGAGGGTGAGTGGGTGAGGGTGGGTGAGTGAGAGGGTGGGTGAGTGAGTGGGTGAGAGTGAGTGGGTGAGAGTGAGTGGGTGAGGGTGAGTGGGTGAGGGTGAGTGGGTGAGGGTGAGTGGGTGAGGGTGAGTGGGTGAGTGTGAGTGGGTGAGGGTGAGTGGGTGAGGGTGAGTGGGTGAGGGTGGGTGAGTGAGAGGGTGGGTGAGTGAGTGAGAGGGTGGGTGAGTGAGGGAGGGTGAGTGGGTGAGGGTGAGAGTGAGGGTGAGTGAGCTGTAGCAGCCGGTGTTGCAATTTCTGAAGGCCGTGTTGTTGGTGTGTTTCCCCCGGAGGCTCCGTCTCCCCGCGCGGCCCTTTCACGCTGCAGCGCGGGTCATCCCCCTCGACCCCTCGCGCTCCGCGGGCCATCCCCCTCGACCCCTCGCGCTCCGCGGGCCATCCCCCTCGACCCCTCACACATCAGGTGTGAGCCCCAGGCACCTCTGGTTGTTCCTCTCTCTCCAGTGGATGTAAACGATCCCACGGCCCTGGGAGAGTCGGGATTTCTCCCGGTGTCCTGGGCCCAACATTCCCGCTTCGGCCGTGTGAGCAGCAGATTAAGCTGCTGTGCTCTCCGCTGTTTGTGGGACGTCCCGGTCACCGAAAGACCCCCCATTCACCGACACAACACTCACTGTCTGTGAAGCCCTGTGAGATACACAATAGGGCAGCAAATAAATAAATAAATAAATGTGAAGATCTGGAGGTCTGATTAAAGCAGTCCCTTTGCCCCAGTGCGGAGATGAATCTCGAGATCGGGTCACACCCAGGCACAAACATCAACACAGCTCGTATAAAACAAGCTGCAAAGTGGAACGGGAGGCCTGCGCAATCAGTGTAGGGCCACGGGACACCCCCGGTTACGGGAGCACAGCCACGGACCAAACAGACAGACAGAGAGAAACAAGCAAAGTTCATTTTAATAGAGAAACAAAGAGTTTTGTCAGTTAATTCGGTGCCTGCTCCGTGCACTTTAACACTGGTCAGTGGGAGTAACAGAAGCAGCTTCAGTACAGTGACTGTCTCTGCCTCGTTCCCCACTCCGAGCAGCCCTCACCCCGTGGGTCACTCAAAGCTCCAAATATTTTGAGGGGGTTGATTCCAGGAACCAATCCCTGATCTGATTAGAAATATTCTCTGGCTGCTGTTCCTGATTCGGCCATTCCTGCTGGCCGTCACTCCAGGTTACTCCTGGCCGTCACTCCAGGTTACTCCTGGCCGACGCTCGACGTTACTCCTGGCCGGTCACCATCCGCAACATCTTCATCGCCATCTCTCCCTGATCAAATGGAATCTGAAAACAGACACGCAATACAGCCCTCAGTACAACTCTCTCACAGTGCAGGGCAATCCAATCCGACCCACTCCTCACACCAACACCTTCCTGGCTCTCCCAGGTTCTGATACTGGGATACGGGCTCCCCAGATCAGCACACTCCACCCAATGGGACATTGAACCGTGGGGAGCATCAGAGTCAAAGCCCATTATCGTCTCCACCTAACCACACATTGCAGTGCGGGTCCAGCACAGCGTGAGCGACAGCAGGGACCCCTCCCAAACCCAGGCTACAAAGGCCAAATGTGGACTGCACCAGGACTGCTGTCCAACTCCGTACAGGCCGGGGATGGGGCCTGGGCCTCTCCTGCTGTGTGTGTGGGGGGTTCAGTCCCACACCGGGTGGGACAGCTCGCTCCGTACAGGCCGGGGATGGGGCCTGGGCCTCTCCTGCTGTGTGTGTGGGGGGTTCAGTCCCACACTGGGTGGGACAGCTCGCTCCGTACAGGCCGGGGATGGGGCCTGGGCCCCTCCTGCTGTGTGTGTGGGGGGTTCAGTCCCACACCGGGTGGGACAGCTCGCTCCGTACAGGCCGGGGATGGGGCCTGGGCCTCTCCTGCTGTGTGTGGGGGGTTCAGTCCCACACCGGGTGGGACAGCTCGCTCCGTACAGGCCGGGGATGGGGCCTGGGCCTCTCCTGCTGTGTGTGTGGGGGGTTCAGTCCCACACCGGGTGGGACAGCTCGCTCCGTACAGGCCGGGGATGGGGCCTGGGCCCCTCCTGCTGTGTGTGTGGGGGGTTCAGTCCCACACCGGGTGGGACAGCTCGCTCCGTACAGGCCGGGGATGGGGCCTGGGCCCCTCCTGCTGTGTGTGTGGGGGGTTCAGTCCCACACCGGGTGGGACAGCTCGCTCCGTACAGGCCGGGGATGGGGCCTGGGCCTCTCCTGCTGCTCACTGGACAAGCTGTGGCTGTGAGGTCGCAGGTCATACATCCACCTCACTGAGTGGATCCTAATGGACGTCTCCGACATTAGTGATTATTCACCCCACTAATGGACACGGTCAAACTGATCAAAACTACCAGCTCAGTCGGGGGGCTTTCACAGAATTCTACACAGGGGGAACATGGGAGACACAAAGTACAACATGGAAACAGGCCATTCGGCTCACCCAGTCCATGCTGGTGTTTATACTCCACACGAGCAGCATCCTAATCCCATGGGCCCACCAGTTCCCAGATCCCTTTACCACCCACCGCCCTCCGGTCTTCTCTGCCCTGTTGTGAAACGTTGACCTGGTCTCGGAGGGAAGGCAGGAGGCTGCAGAAAGTCTCACCATGTGCCCAGCCTTCAGGATCCAGTAGAAGGCGAAGTTGTGGTACTGTTTGTAGAAGGCGGCAGTGTCCGCGGGTCTCTGCGCAGTGTACACTGCCTTCCACCGCAGACTCGAGAACGTAGGCAGGCCCGGCCATTTCAGCTTCTTCACCCAGGCTTCTTGTCCTGGAACAGGAGATCGGCGAGGGGAGAGAGAAAGTGCGATTATACAGCGCCTTTCAAAACCTCCGGACATCCCAAAGCACATCACAGACAATGAAGTAATTTTTGATGTGTAGTCACTGCGGTAATGGAAACACAGCAGCCAATTTGCGCACAGCAAGATCCCACAAACAGCAATGTGATAAATGACCAGATCATCTGTTTTTTAGAGATGTTGGTTGAGGGATAAATATTGGCCCCAGGACACCAGGAGGACTCTGCCCTTCTTCAAATAGGCCATAGGATCTTTAACACCCACCTCAGCAGGCATCTCATCTCATCTCAAATCATAGAAATTAACAGCACAGCAGGAGGCCGTTTGGCCCAGTGTGTCCATGCTAGCTCTTGGCCACAGTAAACTAATCCCACTGCCCCGCTCTCTCCCTACAGCCCTGTATCAATCCCAAACTAATCCCACTGCCCTGCATTAATCCTAACTTGTCTGCCCCTCCACTAACCGATCTGTCCTCCTGAAGTATTTTGCAATCTCCTCATTGTTTACCAAACCTCTTATTTTTGTTCCCCTCTGTCCAGTCATTCATATATACACAGAATAATAGTGACCCCTGGGGTACAGCATTTCCAACCCTTCTCCAATCCCAGCACTGACCCCTGGTGCCCGAGCCCCTCTCCCACAGCCAGCAGGGTCCAGTGACTGATCCACCCAGGGTTCAACCAATTCACCTTTTTGTTAGACCAATTCTGTTGCCCCAATTAGCTCTAATAATTGTTTCCATATCCTTCTCTAGTACACAGATATTCTCACTTCCACCATCATAGGTAAAAAAAAAATGCAAAACATTTATTTAATATTTCACTCTTCGTGCCTCAGTGCTGCACCGGGAGTGTCAGCTCAGGTCTCTCGAGTGCAGCTTCAAACCACAACCTTCTCACTCAGAGGAGGGAGCATCACCCACTGAGTCACAATGACACTGCAAGTTCCCTTTCTAACTGGCTGAAGTTACTGGTACAGGACTGAAACCACCTTTAAATACATAAAACACAAAGTGCATGGGAATCACGAGACACAGCGGGCAGTGCAGATCTCCACCTGGAGTCAGGAGTGGATTGTGAAGATGATGTGACGGAGAGCCTGCTGTAATCTCTCTCACCCCACCCCGGCAGCAATGGCCTGGGGCAGGCTCCTGACCCCCTCCTGACCAGGGGACTGTGCCTGGCCCAGAGAGCTGAGTGAGTAATATCACAGGGACCCTTACCCAACGTGTCCACAATCAGGTCCAGTTGCCCATTATAAACCGTGACGTTCACCTCCCGTCCCCAGCAGCTTGTCAACAATCTCAATTACTGGCTTCATAAAGTCACCTTCCATATTGGAGAACACATCCTCAGACTGACCTGCGTGGTTTAAGATAAGAGACAGGTTAAACATAACTAGTTCCAACCATGGCAAGTCAAGACAAGCAGGATAACTAGTCCAAACCAGCATACGACACAAATCAGAAGCATAGAACCCCCAACTTCACCAAAAGGGGCACCAGGTAAAGTCAGTTACATGCACCCCCCCCACCATTCTCCTCCCCTCGCCACCCTCTCTCTCCCCCCTTCGCCACCCTCTCCCCCTTCGCCACCCTCTCCCCCCTTCGCCACCCTCTCCCCCCTTCGCCACCCTCCCCCCCTTGCAGCAAGCAGTTAGGAAGGTGAATGGTATGTTGGCCTTCATTGCAAGAGGATTTGAGTGCAGGAGCAGGATGTCTTACTGCAGTTATACAGGGCCTTGGTGAGACCACACCTGGAGTATTGTGTGCAGTTTTGGTCTCCTTACCTAAGAAAGGCCATGATGTGGAGATGCCGGTGATGGAATGGGGTGGACAAATGTAAGGACTCTTACAACACCAGGTTATAGTCCAACTGTTTTATTTGAAAATCACAAGCTTTCGGAGGCTTTCTCCTTCGTCAGGTGAGTGTGGGATTCCTTGAAGGTTACCGCATTTATAGTCAGAGAGCAATGCCTGGTGATTACAGATAATCTTTCCAACTGCCCGTTGTCAAGGCAATCAAAGTGTTCAGACAGAGAGAAATTACATACAGGACCACCGAATATACAAACGGTCAGGACCCAAAGACAGAGAGAGAGGGAGAAACATCCGAAAGGAAGACAGAGAGAGAGAATGACCCGTTGTATTAAAAACAGATAACTTTTTTCGCTGGTGGGGTTACGTGTAGCGTGACATGAACCCAAGATCCCGGTGAGGGCCGTCCTCATGGGTGCGGAACTTGGCTATCAATTTCTGCTCGACGATTTTGCGTTGTGTGTCTCAGCCACCGATCTTTGGGTAAGCGTACTCCAAGGCGGCCTTCAAGACACACGACAACGCAAAATCGAACAGAAATTGATAGCCAAGTTCCGCACCCATGAGGACGGCCTCAACCGGGATCTTGGGTTCGTGTCACGCTACACGTAACCCCACCAGTGAAAAAAGTTATCTGTTTTTAATACAACTGATCATTCTCTCTCTCTGTCTTCCTTTCGGATGTTTCTCTCTCTCTCTCTGTTTTGTGTTCTGGCCGTTTGTATATTCGGTGGTCCTGTAGGTAACACCTCTCTGTCTGAACACTTGATTGCCTTGACAACGGGCAGTTGGAAAGATTATCTGTAATCACCAGGCATTGTTCTCTGACTATATATGCGGTAAACTTCCATGGAATCCCACACTCACCTGACGAAGGAGAAAGCCTCCGAAAGCCTGTGATTTTCAAATAAAACTATTGGACTATAACCTGGTGTTGTAAGATTCCTTACATTTACCCAAGAAAGGATACACTTGGCATGGAGGGAGTGCAGCAAAGGTTCACCAGACCGATTCCTGGATGGCAGGACTGTCGTATGGGGAGAGATGGGTCGACTAGGCTGTATTCACTCGAGTTTAGAAGAACAAGAGGGGATCTCATTGAAACATATAAAATTCTGACAGGGCTAGACAGACTGGATGCAGGGAGGATGTTTCCCCTGGCTGGGGGTCTAGAACGAGGGGTCACAGTCTCAGGATACGGGGTAGGACATTTAGGACTGAGATGAGGAGAAATTTCTTCACTCAGAGGGTGGTGAACCTGTGGAATTCTCTACCACAGAAGGCTGTGGAGGCCAAGTCACTGAATATATTTAAGAAGGAGCTAGATAGATTCTAGACACAAAAGGCATCAAGGGGTATGGGGAGAGAGCGGGAATATGGTATTGAGATAGAGGATCAGCCATGATCATATTGAATGGCGGAGCAGGCTCGAAGGCCAAATGGCCTACTCCTGCTCCTATTTTCTATGTTTCCCTCCCCTCTCCTCTCCTCCAACCTTCCCCACCCTCTCCCCCTTCCCTCCTCCCCTCCGTGGACGGTTACCTCCCCACTGGACGAAGTCTGGGATTATTTTCAGCTTCTTCCTGATAGGCCCGTTCATCAGGATCTCCAGGTTGGTTTCTGCATGCGGCTGATGTGACGCTGATAGAGACTGACTGCAACAGAGAGAGAGAACCGTGAGGGACAGACAGACAGCTCCCAGATGGGCGGGCCTGTGAGGGACAGACAGCCAGACAGCTCCCAGACGGGCGGGCCTGTGAGGGGACAGACAGCCAGACAGCTCCCAGACGGGCGGCCTGTGAGGGGACAGACAGCCAGACAGCTCCCAGACGGGCGGGCCTGTGAGGGGACAGACAGCCAGACAGCTCCCAGACGGGCGGGCCTGTGAGGGGACAGACAGCCAGACAGCTCCAGACGGGCGGGCCTGTGAGGGGACAGACAGCCAGACAGCTCCCAGACGGGCGGGCCTGTGAGGGGACAGACAGCCAGACAGCTCCCAGACGGGCGGGCCTGTGAGGGGACAGACAGCCAGACAGCTCCCAGACGGGCGGGCCTGTGAGGGGACAGACAGCCAGACAGCTCCCAGACGGGCGGGCCTGTGAGGGGACAGACAGCCAGACAGCTCCCAGACGGGCGGGCCTGTGAGGGGACAGACAGCTCCCAGACGGGCGGGCCTGTGAGGGGACAGACAGCTCCCAGACGGGCGGGCCTGTGAGGGGACAGACAGCTCCCAGACGGGCGGGCCTGTGAGGGGACAGACAGCTCCCAGACGGGCGGGCCTGTGAGGGGACAGACAGCCAGACAGCTCCCAGACGGGCGGGCCTGTGAGGGGACAGACAGCCAGACAGCTCCCAGACGGGCGGGCCTGTGAGGGGACAGACAGCCAGACAGCTCCCAGTCGGGCGAGTCTGTGAGGGGACAGAGAGCCAGACAGCTCGCGGGCGGGAATGTCTGTGAGGGGACAGAGCCACTCAATGTCTGGGTGGGATTAATAAAACAAACCTGCCCAAAGAACAAAATCCCAAAGGTCTTCACATTACTTTCAGATACAGTTGTTTCTGTTTGAGGCAAACGCAGCAGCCATTTTTCACCCAGCAAGATCCCACAAAGAGCAACCAGATGAATGACCAGTGCCACTTCTCGATGGTGTCAGCCCCAGGACATCCATCACTTGAATCCCCAAAAGACGCAGACAGGGCCTCGGTTTAATATCTCATTTGACAGATGGAACCGCCGACAGGGCGGCGCTCCCTCAGCACTGGCCCCCCGACAGGGCGGCGCTCCCTCAGCACTGGCCCCCGACAGGGCGGCGCTCCCTCAGCACCGGCCCCCCGACAGGGCGGCGCTCCCTCAGCACTGGCCCCCCGACAGGGCGGCGCTCCCTCAGCACCGGCCCCCCGACAGGGCGGCGCTCCCTCAGCACTGGCCCCCCGACAGGGCGGCGCTCCCTCAGCACTGGCCCCCGACAGGCGGCGCTCCCTCAGCATTGCACTGGGAGTGTCGGCCTGGGTTTTGTGCTCAAGTCTCTGGAGTGGGGCTCGAACCCACGACCCTCTGACTGAGAGGGGAGTTTGTTACTGACTGAGCCCCGGCTGACACTAATGATGACAATTTTTAACTCACCCTCGCCCTCCTCCTGAACGTTGGACCCATCCCCCCCCATCACCACGTTCCCCGGAAAACTTGAATCTACTTCACACAAACCAAGATGTTAAGTCACTGACCCAATGGTAGTTCCTGATCCGAGGGGTGAGCTGTGGGGTCACATCGTCCGTCTCTTTGGTCATTATGTTGTAAAAGTTCACTCCATCCGTATTCTGTAACACAATCAGCTGTCACTTAACATCTAGGCCCGAGTCAAAAAGAAGAAGGAGGCATATGACATGCATAGACAGCTGGGATCAAGTGGCTCCCTTGAAGAGTATAGAGATTGCCGGAGTAGAGTTAAGAGAGAAATCAGGAGGGCAAAAAGGGGACATGAGATTGCTTTGGCAGATAAGGCAAAGGTGAATCCAAAGAGCTTCTACAAATACATAAGGGCAAAAGAGTAACTAGGGAGAGAGTAGGGCCACTTAAGGATCAACAAGGTCATCTATGTGCGGAACCACAAGAGATGGGTGAGTTCCTGAATGAATATTTCACATCGGTATTTACGGTTGAGAAAGGCATGGATGTTAGGGAACTTGGGGAAATAAATAGTGATGTCTTGAGGAGTGTACATATTACAGAGAGGGAGGTGCTGGAAGTCTTAACGCGCATCAAGGTAGATAAATCTCCGGGACCTGATAAAATGTATCCCAGGACGTTATGGGAGGTTAGGGAGGAAATTGCAGGTCCCTAGCAGAGATATTTGAATCATCGACAGCTACAGGTGAGGTGCCTGAAGATTGGAGGGTAGCAAATGTTGTGCCTTTGTTTAAGAAGGGCGGCAGGGAAAGCCTGGAACTACAGACCGGTGAGCCTGACATCTGTAGTGGGTAAGTTGTTAGAGGGTATTCTGAGAGACAGGATCTACAGGCATTTGGAGAGGCAGGACTGATTAGGAACAGTCAGCATGTTTTTGTGAGAGGAAAATCATGTCTCACGAATTTGATTGAGTTTTTTGAAGGGGTAACCAAGAAGATAGATGAGGGCTATGCAGTAGACGTGGTCTACATGGACTTTAGCAAAGCCTTTGACAAGGTACCGCATGGTGGGTTGTTACATAAGGTTAAATCTCACGGGATCCAAGGTGAGGTAGCCAATTGGATACAAAATTGGATTGACGACAGAAGACAGAGGGTGGTTGTAGAGGGTTGTTTTTCAAACTGGATGCCTGTGTCCAGCGGTGTGCCTCAGGGATCGGTGCTGGGTCCGCTGTTATTTATATTAATGATTTGGATGAGAATTAGGAGGCATGGTTAGTAAGTTTGCAGATGACACCAAGATTGGTGGCATTGTGGACAGTGAAGAAGGTTATCTAGGATTGCAACGGGATCTTGATAAATTGGGCCAGTGGGCCGATGAATGGCAGATGGAGTTTAATTTAGATAAATGTGAGGTGATGCATTTTGGTAGATCGAGTCGGGCCAGGACCTACTCCGTTAATGGTAGGGCGTTGGGGAGAGTTATAGAACAAAGAGATCTAGGAGTACAGGTTCATAGCTCCTTCAAAGTGGAGTCACAGGTGGATAGGGTGGTGAAGAAGGCATTCAGCATGCTTGGTTTCATTGGTCAGAACATTGAATACAGAGTTGGGATGTCTTGTTGAAGTTGTACAAGACATTAGTAAGGCCACACTTGGAATACTGTGTACAGTTCTGGTCACCCTATTATAGAAAGGATATTATTAAACTAGAAAGAGTGCAGAAAAGATTTACTAGGATGCTACCGGGACTTGATGGTTTGACTTATAGGGAGAGGTTGGAAAGACTGAGACTTTTTTCCCTGGAGAGTAGGAGGTTGAGGGGTGATCTTATAGAAGTCTATAAAATAATGAGGGGCATAGATAAGGTAGATAGTCAAAATCTTTTCCCAAAGGTAGGGGAGTGTATAACGAGGGGCATAGATTTAAGGTGAGAGGGGAGAGATACAAAAGGGTCCAGAGGGGCAATTTTTTCACTCAAAGGGTGGTGAGTGTCTGGAACGAGCTGCCAGAGGCAGTAGTAGAGGCGGGTACAATTTTGTCTTTTAAAAAGCATTTGGACAGTTACATGGGTAAGATGGGTATCGAGGGATATGGGCCAAGTGCAGGCAATTGGGACTAGCTTAGTGGTATAAACTGGACGACATGGACATGTTGGGCCGAAGGGCCTGTTTCCATGTTGTAACTTCTATGATTCTATGATTATAAACCCCCATTATCCCCGGGCCTGATTACAGGAGATGACTATTCCTAGGACACGGGTGCGCGCACAGTGGGGGCGCGGGGCGGTGTGAGTGTGAGTGTGAGCGTGAGCGTGATTTTTACACTAAGCTGCGATCAGCGAACACCATGATGCAACCAGGAGCTTCCCGGTCTGTGTGGCTCAGCCAATCAGTGGATATACTGAGTCAGCCATTGCCGGACACCTCACTGATTGGAGGTTTGTCAGGAGGGGTCCGTTGGGAGTTACTCACCCGCTCGATGACCATCTCGGTCGTGGACCACAGTAACGTTGCCTGCGTGTAATTCCGGCCTCTATCGCCTGCTTCACTTTTGCTGCGTAAGAATTGACCTCATCCAGACCCTGATCATCGAGCAGAGACTGGAAAACAATACACACAATTATAGTTCAAAACCACCAGGCAGAGTTCACCCTGCCACAGTACAGAGGGGTGAGGGGCGAGGGGTGAGGGGCGCTGGGCGCTACTTACAATACTGTACAGGTAGGGTCCCCAAGACAGCACAGAATCTGCAGGAACAAGGAGCTTTGCATTAGTGCTTTCAGGTGAGGAACATAACACAGCATGAACCCCAGCAGCCCCTACCCACCCCCCACCCCCCACCCCTCCCCCCACCCCCACCCCCCCCCCCCACACTGGCACCCACCCCACACCACGCCAGTACCCCCACCCATCCACCCCCACCCCACACCAGAAACCCCCCACCCTCAGCCCCCCCCCCCACACCAGCACCCCCAGCCCCCCCACCCTGGCACCCCCACCAACCCCCCCCACCCCCCACACCCCACCCACACCCCCAGCCCCCCCCCACACCATGCCAGTACCCCCACCCATCCACCCCCCCCATGATGAACTGCAGATACACACCACCTTGCCCACAGATGGATTGTCCACTGATGATTTGTGCTTTTCAAAAAATAACAACATTTTGTTTTTAAAAAGAAAAAGTGCTGAATCTCACAAACCCAGAACGTTAGTTACAGCAGCAACCCTGAACGCTGGCCCCATCACACAAGAGCATCAGTGAGACCCTCGCCCCTCTCTCACTCCCCATCCCACACACACACCGCTCTCACATCTCACTAATCACACCATTGAAATGGAAGTTGTGTGGAGTCGTACCCAGAGGGGAGATCCAGGAATCCCCAGAGCAACCCAGCAAAATGGCACTTGACTTCACGGAGCTGAACGGCCTGTGAATGAGACAAAGGATCAGAATGGGACTGTGCTATCACACCAGTCTCCTGTTCACACACATTTAACTCAGGGCTGGACTCCATCGCAGCTTTTACTGTCGTTACACCATCAGTGCCCGAGTGTCGATGCCCAGCTCCAGAGCCGGCAGACCAGCCCCCCCCTCAGTCTCGGCCAGTGCCGGGACAGACCTGTCACTGTGACCTCAGTGCCTCTGAATGGGGTGGGGGTGTGAATTAACCCCCGTACCTGAGTGATCCAGTGATTCTGCTGGGACAGTGGAGGACGTTGTGTGAGCAGGATTGGGCTGGCCCACCATGCTCCCCACGCCTGCAATACTCCAATGTCTGGGTTTACAATAAACACCAGCCAGTTGTATCAGCCGGCTGCTCGTCCCCGTCAAACGCTGGATCAGGGGTTATCTTCATGCAAAAAAAAAAGATTTCTCTGCAGCTTTTTTTTTTGTAAGGAGAACTCTGGAGCTGAATTGGAGGCTGGTCATTCAGGGACCAGCCCTGCCCAGGGAGGGGGAGAAAGACAATACCAATTAATGTAAAGAGGGGCACGCGTCTCGTTCAGCTCTCTGGAGCAAGCTGCTCGCAGTAGAGGTGTGGAGAGACTGGACTTCTCCCCCGCAGATACCCCACCCCCCCGCACAAAGAGGAGCCCCTCTCCCCCCCCCCCGCACAAAGAGGAGCCCCTCTCCCCCCCCCCCCCCCGCACAAAGAGGAGCCCCCACCCCCCCCCCGCACAAAGAGGAGCCCCCACCCCCCCCCCCCCCCGCACAAAGAGGAGCCCCCACCCCCCCCCCCGCACAAAGAGGAGCCCTCCTCCCCCCACCCCCCCCCCGCACAGAGAGGAGCCCCTCTCCCCCCACCCCCCCCCGCACAAAGAGGAGCCCCTCTCCCCCCCACCCCCCCCCGCACAAAGAGGAGCCCCTCTCCCCCCCACCCCCCCCCGCACAAAGAGGAGCCCCTCTCCCCCCCACCCCCCCCCCGCACAAAGAGAGCCCTCTCCCCCCCACCCCCCCCCGCACAAAGAGGAGCCCCTCTCCCCCCCCCCCCCCCGCACAAAGAGGAGCCCCTCTCTCCTCCCCCCCCCCCGCACAAAGAGGAGCCCCTCTCCCCCCCCCCCCGCACAAAGAGGAGCCCTCTCCCCCCCCCCCCCGCACAAAGAGGAGCCCCTCTCCCCCCCCCCCCCCCCCCCGCACAAAGAGGAGCCCCTCTCCCCCCCCCCCCCCCCGCACAAAGAGGAGCCCCTCTCCCCCCCCCCCCCCGCACAAAGAGAGCCCCTCTCCCCCCCCCCCGCACAAAGAGGAGCCCCTCTCCCCCCACCCCCCCCCCGCACAAGGAGGAGCCCCCCCCCCCCCCCCCCCGCACAAAGAGGAGCCCCTCTCCCCCCCCCCCCCCGCACAAAGAGGAGCCCCTCTCCCCCCCACCCCCCCCGCACCAAAGAGGAGCCCCTCTCTCCCCCACCCCCCCCCGCACAAAGAGGAGCCCCTCTCCCCCCCACCGCACAAAGAGGAGCCCCTCTCCCCCCCCCCCCCGCACAAAGAGGAGCCCCTCTCCCCCCCACCCCCCCCCGCACAAAGAGGAGCCCCCTCTCTCCCCCACCCCCCCCGCACAAAGAGGAGCCCCTCTCTCCCCCCCCCCGCACAAAGAGGAGCCCCTCTCCCCACCCCCCCCCCGCACAAAGAGGAGCCCCTCTCTCCCCCCCCCCCGCACAAAGAGGAGCCCCTCTCCCCCCCCCCCGCACAAAGAGGAGCCCCTCTCTCCCCCCCCCCGCACAAAGAGGAGCCCCTCTCCCCCCCCCCCCCACAAAGAGGAGCCCTCTCTCCCCCCCCGCACAAAGATGAGCCCCTCTCTCCCCCCCCCGCACAAAGAGGAGCCCCTCTCCCCCCCCCCCCACAAAGAGGAGCCCCTCTCCCCCCCCCCCCCCCCACAAAGAGGAGCCCCTCTCCCCCCCCCCCCCCCACAAAGAGGAGCCCCTCTCCCCCCCCCCCCGCACAAAGATGAGCCCCCTCTCTCCCCCCCCGCACAAAGATGAGCCCCTCTCTCCCCCCCCCGCACAAAGAGGAGCCCCTCTCTCCCCCCCCCCGCACAAAGAGATGCCCCTCTCCCCCCCCCCCCCCCACAGAGATGCCCCTCTCCCCCCGCAGACACTAGTTTGTCAGTAGATTATGTCCGTTTATCAGTAATTCCTACCTTAACGAGCTCCAATGAAATAGCAGCTGCCATTTTGCCTCCATAGGATTCGGAGAAAATGTAGAATGGAATGTTCTGTTCAAGAGAAAGACGTTTCTGTCTGAATTCTAAACTCGTCCAACATTGTCCATCTGATTTAGCCCAAAAAGTTTAAACTGGTCACAAATCACTCGATCAGCTCAGTGTGCAATCCTCTGCCCTCCTCTCCCCGCCGGCCCGACACCATGGGAATCTGTGCCCACCTGCAACTTCTGAAATTCCAATTCAAGCCAGAGAGACGGGCAACGGCCCTGAACAGATCAAGTGACCTACAGAACATTCATTGCAGATCCTTCTCAGAGGCGTGCAATTGGTCTGCTTGTCCCACGTGCACAGACTCGGCATAGGCCTGACCTCCAAACCAGGGTGACCACTTGACCCCGGAGCCCAACCCCAGGGGGACTGGCCCACGACCCCAGGGTGACCAGCCCCAGGGGGCCCGACCCTCGACCCCAGGGTGACCACTCGACCCCGGAGCCCAACCCCAGGGGGACTGGCACACGACCCCGGGGGCCCAACCCTCGACCCCAGGGTGACCACTCAACCCCGGAGCCCAACCCCAGGGGGACTGGCCCACGACCCCGGGGGCCCGACCCTCGACCCCAGGGTGACCACTCAACCCCGGAGCCCAACCCCAGGGGGACTGGCACACGACCCCAGGGTGACCAGCCCCAGGGGGCCCGACCCTCGACCCCAGGGTGACCACTCGACTCCGGGGCCCAACCCCAGGGGGACTGGCCCACGACCCGGGGGGGGGGGGGGACCAGCCCCAGGGGGCCCGACCCTTGACCCCAGGGTGACCACTCGACCCCAGAGCCCAACCCCAGGGGGACCGGCCCACGACCCCGGGGGCCCAACCCTCGACCCCAGGGTGACCACTCGACCCCGGAGCCCAACCCCAGGGGGACCGGCCCACGACCCCGGGGGGGGGGGGGACCAGCCCCAGGGGGCCCGACCCTTGACCCCAGGGTGACCACTCGACCCCGGAGCCCAACCCCAGGGGGACTGGCCCACGACCCCGGGGGGGGACCAGCCCCAGGGGGCCCGACCCTCGACCCCAGGGTGACCATTCGACCCCGGAGCCCAACCCCAGGGGGACTGGCCCACGACCCCGGCGGGGCGGGGGACCAGCCCCAGGGGGCCCGACCCTCGACCCCAGGGTGACCACTCGACTCCGGGGCCCAACCCCAGGGGGACTGGCCCACGACCCCGGGGGGGGGGGACCCTCGACCCCAGGGGACTGGCCTCTGACCCTTTTTATGGAGTACCCAGCGGCCAGAGATCTCCAGTAATTGTCGAGCTGCCTCTGTGTATTTGGAGGGCGGCTGGTGTTGGAAACAATTAAATGTAAAGAATTCAGTAAGTATTAAGAAAAGACAAGGAAGCAACATAGGCAAAGTTTGCTTTTTTCTGGTTCCCTTCTAAAATGCCCATTATAAAAGTTGGGACTATTTGAGGGCGGTTTTCTCTCTACATGCAGCCGGTAAGTCAGTCTACGCTACACCCGTCTCCAGAGAAGGCCAGGCCTGAACCCAATTATCCTCTATTGTGTGGCGAGATCTTTTTCCCATTAATGTGAAATGAGCTCAGTGATTAGATGAAGTGATTTTAATGGGATTCCCGTTCACAAGTTCTCAGGTTTACTGATTGGCTGGCAGTTTCCATTCAATCCAAGATCCTCCTGTGTCTTGGGGAGGGAACTGCTTCGATATTTTGCACCCAATGATGGTCTGGCCAGTCCCAGTGATTAGATTAAGTGTTTAACAATGTATGTAATTTCAAATGAACCAATGGTAGCAATGTAACTGCAAGCCTGTAGTAATGTATAGAGAAGTTGGCTACTTTTGTTCAGCAGTATTATAACTGCTCACCGGTATTCCGGTGTAACTGGTATTCCTCACCGTCTCGAGGCGGCGTCTGATAGAAGCACATGTTTATGTCTTTGACGATACTCTATCCATGTAACCGATGCTCTCTACATGGAAGGGAATAAAGGTGAATCCACCAACTTATGGTATTGGACTCACAATTCTTTAAACACGACGAAAATATCCAACAGCTGGGAAGAGAAGGGAAAGGAAGAGCAATTTTCCCCACAGTGTCCGGAGAGCTCAGCTACGGTTCCTGCCACATCCACATGGATATTCTGGTCTTTAAAAGGTACACACACATACCAAAGGTCCCTGCACCTCATCACTATCTAACGATCCCTGTTGGAAAATGTGGCATGGACACATTGAGCACAGCTGTGACGTCCTCCAGAGTTGACATGTCTGCCAACCCTCGGGCTCTAGGCTCATCTATGAAGAATAGCCACTTGGGTGAGGTACTGGAAGGCGGTCAGTGCCCATGGAGCCCGTCTCCCAGCGAGAGCTGGCACCTTCAGGCCGGAAGATTAGGAGAGAGGGAAGGGAAACAGGAGAGAGAACGGGTACTGATCCAGGCAGTGTGATGATGCCACATGAAGAATTAGTCGAGAGGTTTGGAGCCCACAGCAGCTTGAACTAAGACTGGAACCCCCTGCTGTCTCAGGGGTGAAGTCTCTCAGCAAAGACACGTGTGTGGTAACATTGCTGCAGTACCTGGAACTCTGGCTTGAGCTGGAAAAATTCCTTCAGTACAACCATCATGTCCATTACGACCGTGGCGAGATCTTTGGCGAATGCGTTGGTGTTGGTGGTGTAACTGTACCCAGTGCCCACAGGGTTATCCACAAACAGCAAACTGGCAGCTTTCACCTGTCACAGAGAGAGGAAGGAGAAGCATGATGGGGAGACGCGGCGCCGGGCCCGGGGAGACGCGGCGCCGGGCCCGGGGAGACGCGGCGCCGGGCCCGGGGAGACGCGGCGCCGGGCCCGGGGAGACGCGGCGCCGGGCCCGGGGAGACGCGGCGCCGGGCCCGGGGAGACGCGGCGCCGGGCCCGGGGAGACGCGGCGCCGGGCCCGGGGAGACGCGGCGCCGGGCCCGGGGAGACGCGGCGCCGGGCCCGGGGAGACGCGGGGCCGGGCCCGGGGAGACGCGGGGCCGGGCCCGGGGAGACGCGGGGCCGGGCCCGGGGAGACGCGGGGCCGGGCCCGGGGAGACGCGGGGCCGGGCCCGGGGAGACGCGGGGCCGGGCCCAGAGCTTAACTGAAATGTAACAGCATAAAAACATCTACCAGCTTTGGAACAAAGACAGTCACCCAGCTTCACGGGGTTGGGGATAGCGACAGGGGTCGGGGGGACAGAGACTGAGATAGCTGCTAGTTTTGCTTCGATTGGCAGAGTGTGTCTTTAAAGCTACACTCAGTACTTAGAATGCAGCATCAGGTGGCAGAGGCTCCTGCACAGGTTCCAGTGGCGAGTGGGAGAACCGTTCCCTGCAGCAGAATCTCAGTGCGGAGATCAGAGAGGAGACCATGCTGAATATCTCCAGTGGTTTAAAGTCTCCCCCCACATCGTTATTAAAGCTTCAGTGCACTCAGTGCCAGCCCTCCTCATCAGCAACAAGCAGCAAGGGAAGCCGAGTGGGTTAAACAGGCCGCTGAGCCCATCACTGGAGAAGAGAAATTTACAGGGCTATGGGGAAAGAGCAGGGGAGTGGGACTAATTGGATAGCTCTTTCAAAGAGCCGGCACAGACACGATGGGCCGAATGGCCTCCTCCTGTGCTGTAAGATTCTACAATTCTAGTTCTTACCCACGAGTCCTTCCTGGGATTCAGGTTCGTGTCGAGAGGGCCAATCTCATTGAAGTTTCCGAATCCGCACCCGGAGGCTCCCGGGCCGCCCTGCACAGGGAGGGAAGAGGTTTAGAGATATAACTGGAGCCAGCACCCGCGCACTCTACTCTACTGTCAGCCACTGGAGAGGAGGCAACCATCACACTGCATAATGAGGGCTCCCCGGCAGGTTCCCTCACCCTTCCA